>NW_022446133.1:0-2531 GCF_009761245.1 Sapajus apella | reverse complement strand
TAATGATGCAGACTGTAAGGTTTAATCTCGGCAACAAGCAACTTATTGTAACCATATTTTACCCCAAAAGGTTGCTCCGCAATGCATGTGCTGTGGCGTGTACTTTAGAAGCCTTTGTCTTCCATTGTGGTCTTCAATATAATAGAGTGGGATGGTCTGAAACCTCCTCCACCCTACAGAAAATATGATTGGATCTCGGGACTTGAGGATTTTCTTATACCAGCGATGTTTCTTCAGACGCATCTGAGGGGATGAAAGGGTAAGATGACTGATGGAACGGAAATCCACAGAGCCTCAGGCACCAAATATGCAGCAAAGGGACCCACCTGCACGCATCCAACATTACCCTCACTGTTGCCCAAGCCACCCAGGATAATGGGGTAATGGGGGTCAAAGTTCTGCACAAATTCGCAGGGAACATTTTCAATCTCAACGCGGATGTACATCCCAGGTCGAAAACCCTCATACTGAACTCGGGCTTCATCATCTTGATCCTCAAATTCTGCACGGTTCAGCTATACATGACAGGAAAAAAGAAAACCCATATGCCATTATCTGTAATAAACATAAGATTAACATGAACAGATTCGCAACTTCTAAGTAAAGAACTGTGGACAGAATTATGTAGGCTTTAACCTATTAAAAATACTAAACATTTGGCTGGGCAGTGGCTGACGCCTATAATCTCAGCACTTTGGGAGGCAGAGGTGAGTGGATCACTTGAGGTCAGGAGTTTGAGACCAGACTGGCTAACAAAGTGAAACCCTATCTCTACTAAAAATACAAAAATTAGCAGGGCGTGGTTGTATGTGCCTGTATTCCCAGCTACTTAGGAGGCAGAGGTGAGAGAATCGCTTGAACCCAGGAGACAGAAGTTGCAGTGAGCTAAGATCATGCCATTGCACCCCAGCCTGGGCAACAAAGCAAGAGTCCATCTAAAAAACAAACAAACAACTTCTACACATTTTACCTCTACAGTCTGCTCAGACTGTGTCAACTGTTTTCTTCCCTGCTGCTCCAAGGGACAACAAATGCAGACAACTCTGTGGAGCCCTGTGTGCCCAAACAATGGAAACATCCCCAGTCCATAACTTTTTTCCCTCTCTACAAGCGATTCTTTCACACTTTTCTCCTGTCTTCAAACACCCAACTCCTCCCTCCCCTTCACTCAGCTGACGGCTGTTTGCTGATTCATCCAAACCCAAAAGAACCTCCACAGTCTACCCTCTACCAGAGTTTCCTCCTGTATCCAGCCTTACCAGAGCTCCGAGCTGGCCCATAGGAGAGCTATGTGTGGCTATTTAAATTAAAATTAATTACAATTACATAATATTTAAAATGCAGTTCCTCAGTCACACTAGTCACACTGGAAGTGGTCCTTATCAACCTGTGGCTAGGGTTACAATATTGGGAAGCAGAGATGTGCATCTCCATGATAACAGAGAGTTCTACAGGCAGCTCAGGCACAGATGATCTGTCCATGCCTCCACTCAGGGCCACACATCATTTGCTCACTAGTCACCATCCACTCTTCCTGGACTTTATTACAATGGCACTTCTCTGTTATTTCTCTTTTCACAAAGCCTTTTGATTCTACTTCTTCCACCAACAACTACTCCATTTCTCTGCTTCTCTCCGCAGCAAAACCCTACAAAAGTTTTCTGCAGTCACAGCCTCTAGTTCCTCTGCTCCATTCTCCCACATCCATGAAAAGTGATGCTTGCCAAGATTCCTGAAGGCCTCCACGCCCCTCCTCCAGTGGCCAACTCTGCCTTGACCACAGTTACCATGGCAGTGGGATCTGAACAATGTGTCACCTCAGTGTACAGCTGGCCTCTTCTGTGCCTGCATGCTGACACTGCTTCTCCCTCCTGGGCACTGCTCAAGCCTCACCACTGCAGTCACTCCCTCTCACCCAAGCCAGTCCTGCTCCTCCCACTCACTCTGCACTCACTCCCTGGTCACCTCACAGCTTTATGTGGCATCTACATGCTGAGAGTTGTTCATCTAAGTCCCTAGCCAGTCCTCTCTCTCTAGACCTGACACTCCGCTTGTCTGCATGACACCCAGCCGACCCAAACATCATCCTCCCAAAGCTGCATCTGTATAGGGTTTCCTGTCTAACTTATAATCCACCCTTCCAGGAACTTCCAGTTGTCACCCTCATTTCCTCTCACATAACCCACATCAGTCCACCAGGAAATCCTACTGACCCAGCTTCCAAATAAAGTATATCCGGTTTGACTCTTTGTCTCACCTCCACTGCCAACCCTCTGGTTTGTGCCACCCGAACGATCTCTTGGCAGAGTGATCTGATTACCTGAATGTCTCTCCTGTGCTCAAAACCCTCCAAGGACTCCCATTCAGAGTGAAAAATTCAGTCTTTTACAATGGCCCACAGGCTCTAGGTCATTTTAAATTGTAAATGGTGTGAAGCAAAGACTTCAGAGTTAGCTTATTCATGTCTGTCAAAGGTCAACACAGCACTAAGCTAATACCTAATCAGGAGACAGTTCTTTGATTAGATGAAG
>NW_022446132.1:0-2532 GCF_009761245.1 Sapajus apella | reverse complement strand
CCTGAGTAGCTGGGATTACAGGCACACGCCACCATGCCCAGCTGATTTTTTGTATTTTTAGTAAAGACGGGGTTTCACCATGTTGACCAGGATGGTCTCGATCTGTTGACCTCGTGATCCACCCGCCTCGGCCTCCCAAAGTGCTGGGATTACAGGCTTGAGCCACCGCGCCCGGCCTCAAAGGGTCTTTCATACCTTCCGTGCATTCTTCCTTTCCTTTCATTTCCTTTCCCTTTGACTTTTCCTTTTCCTTCCTTCCATTCTTCCTTCCTTTTTTAGCAGTCTGGCCATACAGGGATTAAAATATGCCAGGAATTTAATTTCTCTAATTACTTGGAAGACCATCTGTGCCCTGCTTTGACTCAGGAGTCCCTGCTCTGCCCAGAGGACCATGTGGTGCTCTGCCAGGGCCCCTTTTCTCCAGTATTTCCTATTCCTCATTCCCTACCATCTGGCTATAGGATCACTTTTGTTAGAGAGTAGGACTGGAAGATGGAGCTCTAGACAGAAATCCTCCCCGCACAGCTATGCCCCTGATAGCCTAGGGACTGACAATCATCAGAGGACCATTTGACATCAGCCACCAGTGGCCACCAACTAGTTTCCAAGAGCTGCATCTGGGCGTAAACTTATCATGGCTGAAGGAGTAACATGCCCCTGATGCTCACTATGGAGATTTTTGCAGTTTTATCTCCCTTCAGCAGACCTGACTTGAGTTCAAGGCTGAGTCATCAGGGTGAGGATGGGAGTATTTTTCTTATGCTTAAATACAGGTTAATGACATTAAAACAGAATTCTAGTGAAAACGGCATGTTTATTAAATTAAAATTTATTCTTGGCCAGGTGCAGTGGCTCATGCCTGTAATCCCAGCACTCTGGGAGGCTGAGGTGGTCAGATCACTTGAGTCCAGAAGTTTGAGACAGGCCTGGCCAACATAGTGAAACATCATCTGTACTAAAAAAAAATACAAAAATTAGCTGAGTGTGATGGCATATGCCTGTAATCTCAGCTACTTGGGAGGCTGAGGCCGGAGAATCACTTGAACCCAGGCATCAGAGGTTGCAGTGGGCCAAGACAGTGCCACTGCACTACAGCTTGGGCAACAGAGTGAGACTCTCAGAAACAACAATAGCAACAACAAAAATTATTCTCTACAATGAAAAGCCACAAGCAATAATTTTTTTTTTTCAGATTCCTATTTACTGTCTAAAATGAGACAGACTTATTATAGGCTGTTTGGGAAAGAGGAGAAAATTGATTTAAGTTATCACGTCCTTTTATTTTTAGCAGCAATTTCCCTTCAATTTCATCTCCCCTCACTCTCTGAAGAATCTGAGAGATGAAGAAAAGAGATGTAAAGATGAGGGCAAGAGAAGAAAAAGGAGGTTGCCTCAAAAAAGTGGCCTGCTTTTCCTATCAATGTCTTTTTCTTGTGTATCACTATTGATTATACCCAGCAATTTCTCTGCCCGATCTGCAGCCCACCTCCTCATCTGCGGACATCCAGAGTGCCCCTTCTTTGCTGAAGTAAGTCATGTACTTTAGTTTAGAGCTGGCTGCTGGTTGAGGCATAAAGTTCACTAATTCATTGAGGCCTTGCGCTTCTCTTTGATTAGCAGAGAACTCAGCTCTTTGCCTTGCCAGCTGCAGTCAGAGGCAAAGGGGCCTTGTGAGAGAAGTGAATCTGACTCCCTTATTACGTAGGTGAGGAGACTGAGACTACCCCTTCTCTCATCAAGAAGGGAAGTCAAGATCATCATCCTTGGGCCTCAGTGGCAAAAAGGTCAGAAGAATGGATAGTGGGGTGCTGTTTGGAGCACCCAGTTTTGGAGTCAGACCAACTTGGGTTGAAAGCCAGTGATGCTGAGTAGTAACTTCCACTCTCTAAATGTGTTTCCTTTACTGCAAACTGGAGATAATAATGCTGTGTTCCTTATGGGACTATTAAGATAATTGAATGCATAGAGAAGTACAAAATACTATGGTTGGAACAAAGTAAGTATTTGGAAAGTGGTTAATATTATGCATTTCATTTTTTTCCTTTTTTCCCCCTTCTAATCAATGTCAGAAGAAATAAAGGAAATAGGAAGTCACTTCCAAGGGAGCTCTGGCTGCTCTGCAAACCTGTTAGTTAACTATGATATCCAAGCTGCTCAGGACACCCAGAGCAAGTTGTTACTTCTTTCTACTGATTGGGAAACTGAGGAATAGAAGAAATTTAATTGTCCATCTTGAGTAATGGCATGATGTAAAATAATAAGAAATATGTGTATTGGTCTTTGACCATGGTTCCTGACACAGAGCTTCTAAAACCTGTATAATTTTCTGAGTAATTGGAGCTTCTGACATAGAGCTCCTAAATCTCTTGGAATTTCAGGTGATAGAAGTGCATTTTGGCTGGGCGCGGTGGCTCAAGCCTGTAATCCCAGCACTTTGGGAGGCCGAGGCGGGTGGATCACGAGGTCAAGAGATCGAGACCATCCTGGTCAACATGGTGAAACCCCGTCTCTACTAAAAAAAAAATACAAAAA
>NW_022446131.1:0-2532 GCF_009761245.1 Sapajus apella | reverse complement strand
TCTTTGTCAGTGCTGGTCATTTCACCTGCCCAGGGCCTTCCGGAGGAGCGACGCTGTCAGGCTGCTGGCAGCCCCGGCGCTCGCCCCACTCCGCCCCACTCGCCACTCGCCCCTCCTTATCCCCACTCGCCACTCGCCCCTCCTTATCCCCCCTCGCCCCCTTCGCCCGTTCTCTTCCCCTTCACCTCCCTCGCCTCCCTCGGTCCCTCGCCCTCCTCCGGCTTCCCGCGCCTCCCAGGGACTCTGCGCTTCCGTCCGAGGCGCCCTCTCCCGGGACGACGGTGCTTCGCAGGCTGCTGTCAGGGCTGTTTGCAGGGCGAGGACTGGGCGAGACGCTTGGGCGGAGAGATCCTGTTAAAAAACTTTCAGGTGTGTTTGAAACAATTCGCGTATGTGAATCTACTTTTTTTGAACTGTAAACTTTATAAAACCTAAATACAAATCATGTATTTCTTATGAAAATTTAGTGTCTGAATTCAGAAGTGCTATCAATATTAAATACCAGATTTCAAAAACTTAGTGCAAAAATAGAAGGTGAAATATTTCATTCATGTTTATGGTGATAACATATTGAAATGACACTAGTTTGGACATACTGAATTATTCATTTCACATACTTCTTTTTGCTTTTTAAAGTCACTACTACAAACATTAAATTACATGTGTTTTGCATTATATTTCTACTGGATAGTGCACTGTACAAGAAAATAGAAAAAGTATAAAAATTATCCAATTCATCGTATGAAACTAGAATTTTAAATTCTGAAATCAGATAAGGCGAACACAAAAAATAAAATCATAGGGTGGGTGCGGTGGCTCACGCCTCTAATCCCAGCACTTTGGGCGGCTGAGGCAGGCGGACCCCTAGGTCAGGAGACTGAGACCATTCTTGCCAACATGGTGAAACCCCGTCTCTACCACAAATTAAATAATTAGCTGGGCATGGTGGCACGCGCCTGTAATTCCAGCTACTCGGGAGGCTGAGGCAGAAGAATTGCTTCAACCCAGGAGGCAGAGGTTGCAGTGAGCCCAGATCTCGCCACTGCACTCCAGCCTGGGCCACGGAGTGAGACTCCATCTCAAAAACAAAAATAAATAAATAAATTAATTAAATTATAAAACCATATTTTACTTATGATCACTGATGTAAACCAAAATATAGCCCATAGAATCAAATAGTATACATATATATCAACTTATCATATTTTATTTAAGATCTTTATTTCTCTAACATTTCTGGTCCTATCAAAATACTTCAGCATACAAAATAAGAGAAAAACCATCATAATCTATATGACAGTCATCACAGTCAACATGGTATAATTTAAAAAAAAAACAATCTTGCCCTGTAGATGTATATATACAGCAGTCCCTCCGTATCCACAGGGGATTAGTTCTAGGATCCTCCTCCCAAAATCCAAAACGCTCAAGTCCCTTATATAAAATAGCATCGTACAGTCAGTCCCCAATTTATGATGGCTTCAGTCAGGATTTTTTGACTTGCTAATGGTGTGAAAGCAATGGGCATTCAGAACACTTCTCAACTTACAATGGGGTTACATCTGGATAAACCCATTGTAAATTCAACTCACCATATCTTCAGTCTACACGATAGGTGTAAGTCAAGGAGCGTCTGTATTTACATATAACCTATGCACATCCTCTGTATAATTTAAATCACCTCTAAATTATTTGCACTACTACCTAATACAATGTAAATGCTACACTACTACCTATTACAATGTAAATGCTATGTAAATAATTATTAGGGCCAGGCACAGTGGCTGACTCCTGTAATCCCAACACTTTGGGAGGCTGAGGCGGGAGGATCACTTGAGCCCAGGAGTTCAAGACCAGCCTGTTAGAAGGCTGAAGTGGGAGGATCACTTGAGCTCAGGAGGTCATGGCTGCAGTGAGCTATGATGGTGCCACTGCACTCAAGCCTAGGCAACAAAGCAAGACTGTCTAAAAAAAAAAAAAAAAAGTTGTTGACAGCCAGGCACAGTGGTTCATGCTTGTAATCACAGCACTTTGGGAGGCTGAGGCAGGCAGATCACGAGGTCAGGAGTTCGAGACCAGCCTGACCAACATGGTGAAACCCCGTCTCTACTAAAATTACAAAATTTAGCCAGGCATGGTGGCACACGCCTGTAATCCCTACTCAGGAGGCTGAGGCAGGAGAATCACTTGAACCCGGGAGGCAGAGGTTGCAGTGAGCCGAGATCGCGCCACTACACTCCAGCCTGGCCGACAGAGAGAGACTCCATCTCAAAAAAAAAAAAAAAAAGTTGTTGCATTGATTTTTTTATTTGTATTATTTTTTCTTGTTATTTTGATTGCTTTTGTTTTTCCAATATTTCTGATCCACGGTTAGTTGAAACCACAGACGTAAAAGCCCAGGATACAAGGTCCAACTGTATATAAAATCAACTAAAACTCAGTTTAGGAATGTAAGAATTTTTCTTGTTTATATTATGTATATATGTGTGTATATATGTGTGTGTGTGTGTGTGTGTGTGTGTGTGTGTGTGT
>NW_022446130.1:0-2532 GCF_009761245.1 Sapajus apella | reverse complement strand
TCTTTGTCAGTGCTGGTCATTTCACCTGCCCAGGGCCTTCCGGAGGAGCGACGCTGTCAGGCTGCTGGCGGCCCCGGCGCTCGCCCCACTCCGCCCCACTCGCCACTCGCCCCTCCTTATCCCCACTCGCCACTCGCCCCTCCTTATCCCCCCTCGCCCCCTTCGCCCGTTCTCTTCCCCTTCACCTCCCTCGCCTCCCTCGGTCCCTCGCCCTCCTCCGGCTTCCCGCGCCTCCCAGGGACTCTGCGCTTCCGTCCGAGGCGCCCTCTCCCGGGACGACGGTGCTTCGCAGGCTGCTGTCAGGGCTGTTTGCAGGGCGAGGACTGGGCGAGACGCTTGGGCGGAGAGATCCTGTTAAAAAACTTTCAGGTGTGTTTGAAACAATTCGCGTATGTGAATCTACTTTTTTTGAACTGTAAACTTTATAAAACCTAAATACAAATCATGTATTTCTTATGAAAATTTAGTGTCTGAATTCAGAAGTGCTATCAATATTAAATACCAGATTTCAAAAACTTAGTGCAAAAATAGAAGGTGAAATATTTCATTCATGTTTATGGTGATAACATATTGAAATGACACTAGTTTGGACATACTGAATTATTCATTTCACATACTTCTTTTTGCTTTTTAAAGTCACTACTACAAACATTAAATTACATGTGTTTTGCATTATATTTCTACTGGATAGTGCACTGTACAAGAAAATAGAAAAAGTATAAAAATTATCCAATTCATCGTATGAAACTAGAATTTTAAATTCTGAAATCAGATAAGGCGAACACAAAAAATAAAATCATAGGGTGGGTGCGGTGGCTCACGCCTCTAATCCCAGCACTTTGGGCGGCTGAGGCAGGCGGACCCCTAGGTCAGGAGACTGAGACCATTCTTGCCAACATGGTGAAACCCCGTCTCTACCACAAATTAAATAATTAGCTGGGCATGGTGGCACGCGCCTGTAATTCCAGCTACTCGGGAGGCTGAGGCAGAAGAATTGCTTCAACCCAGGAGGCAGAGGTTGCAGTGAGCCCAGATCTCGCCACTGCACTCCAGCCTGGGCCACGGAGTGAGACTCCATCTCAAAAACAAAAATAAATAAATAAATTAATTAAATTATAAAACCATATTTTACTTATGATCACTGATGTAAACCAAAATATAGCCCATAGAATCAAATAGTATACATATATATCAACTTATCATATTTTATTTAAGATCTTTATTTCTCTAACATTTCTGGTCCTATCAAAATACTTCAGCATACAAAATAAGAGAAAAACCATCATAATCTATATGACAGTCATCACAGTCAACATGGTATAATTTAAAAAAAAAACAATCTTGCCCTGTAGATGTATATATACAGCAGTCCCTCCGTATCCACAGGGGATTAGTTCTAGGATCCTCCTCCCAAAATCCAAAACGCTCAAGTCCCTTATATAAAATAGCATCGTACAGTCAGTCCCCAATTTATGATGGCTTCAGTCAGGATTTTTTGACTTGCTAATGGTGTGAAAGCAATGGGCATTCAGAACACTTCTCAACTTACAATGGGGTTACATCTGGATAAACCCATTGTAAATTCAACTCACCATATCTTCAGTCTACACGATAGGTGTAAGTCAAGGAGCGTCTGTATTTACATATAACCTATGCACATCCTCTGTATAATTTAAATCACCTCTAAATTATTTGCACTACTACCTAATACAATGTAAATGCTACACTACTACCTATTACAATGTAAATGCTATGTAAATAATTATTAGGGCCAGGCACAGTGGCTGACTCCTGTAATCCCAACACTTTGGGAGGCTGAGGCGGGAGGATCACTTGAGCCCAGGAGTTCAAGACCAGCCTGTTAGAAGGCTGAAGTGGGAGGATCACTTGAGCTCAGGAGGTCATGGCTGCAGTGAGCTATGATGGTGCCACTGCACTCAAGCCTAGGCAACAAAGCAAGACTGTCTAAAAAAAAAAAAAAAAAGTTGTTGACAGCCAGGCACAGTGGTTCATGCTTGTAATCACAGCACTTTGGGAGGCTGAGGCAGGCAGATCACGAGGTCAGGAGTTCGAGACCAGCCTGACCAACATGGTGAAACCCCGTCTCTACTAAAATTACAAAATTTAGCCAGGCATGGTGGCACACGCCTGTAATCCCTACTCAGGAGGCTGAGGCAGGAGAATCACTTGAACCCGGGAGGCAGAGGTTGCAGTGAGCCGAGATCGCGCCACTACACTCCAGCCTGGCCGACAGAGAGAGACTCCATCTCAAAAAAAAAAAAAAAAAGTTGTTGCATTGATTTTTTTATTTGTATTATTTTTTCTTGTTATTTTGATTGCTTTTGTTTTTCCAATATTTCTGATCCACGGTTAGTTGAAACCACAGACGTAAAAGCCCAGGATACAAGGTCCAACTGTATATAAAATCAACTAAAACTCAGTTTAGGAATGTAAGAATTTTTCTTGTTTATATTATGTATATATGTGTGTATATATGTGTGTGTGTGTGTGTGTGTGTGTGTGTGTGTGTGT
>NW_022446129.1:0-2532 GCF_009761245.1 Sapajus apella | reverse complement strand
AACACACAGCAGAGAAGTTTGAAGCAGACGTTTCTCCTTTGGTTTAGATTCGATCTTACCACTAATTCCTAGGAGCCTGTATATGGCTAGAAATATCTCTTTCCAAACTCTCCAAAGAAAGGGTTTCTTAACTGCTACATTCACACATCTGTTTAACTCTGTAAGTTGAATATCCACCTTCACAATCATTTTGCTACATAGTCCCTTTTTTGTTCTAGAGCCAGATATTTCTCATTACTTCCTATACTCCTATGGACTCAGGAATATCCAAACACAGTTTTTAGAAGAAACGTGTTTCTTTTTTGTTTATCTATTTATTTCTTTGTTTATTTAATTTTTTTTCCCATTTATTTATTCTATTGCATTTCAGGTTTTGGGGTACATGTGAAGAACATGCAAAATTGTTGCATAGGATCACACATGGCAGTGTGATTTGCTGCCTTCCTCCACATCACCTACATCTGGTATTTCTCCCCTTGCTATCTCTCCCCAGCTTCCCACCCCCCACCGTCCCTCCCCTATTTCGCGCCACCTGACCCCAGTGTGTAGTGCTCCCCTCCCTGTGTCCATGTGTTCTCATTGTTCAACACCCGCCTATGAGTGAGAACATGCGGTGTTTGATCTTCTGCTCTTCTGTCAGTTTGCTGAGAATGATGGTTTCCAGGTTCATCCATGTCCCTACAAAGGACCCAAACTCATCGTTTTTGATGGCTGCATAGTATTCCATGGTGTATATGTGCCACATTTTCCCTCTCCAGTCTATTGTCGATGGGCATTTGGGTTGGTTCCAGGTCTTTGCTATTGTAAACAGTGCTGCAAGGAACATTCGTGTACACGTGTCCTTATAGTAGAATGATTTGTAATCCTTTGGATATATACCCAGCAATGGGATTGCTGGGTCAAATGGAATTTCTTTTTCTATGTCCTTGAGGAATTGCCACACTGTCTTCCACAATGGTTGAACTAATTTACACTCCCACCAAAAGTGCAAAAGTGTTCCTATTTCTCCACATCCTCTCCGGCATCTGTTGTCTCCAGATTTTTTAATGATCGCCATTCTAACCGGCGTGAGATGGTATCTCAATGTAGTTTTGATTTGCATTTCTCTGATGAGCAGTGATGATGAGCATTTTCTCATGTTTGTGGGCCTCACGTATGTCTTCTTTCGTAAAATGTCTGTTCATATCCTTTGCCCACTTTCGAATGGGCTTGTTAGTTTTTTTCTTGCAAATCTGCTTTAGTTCTTTGTAAATTTTGGATATCAGCCCTTTGTCAGATGGGTGAACTGCAAAAATTTTTTCCCAATCTGTTGGTTGCCGATTCACTCTAATGATTGTTTCTTTTGCTGTGCAGAAGCTGTGGAGTTTGATTAGCTCCGATTTGTCTATTTTGGCTTTTGTTGTCAATGCTTTTGGGGTTTTGGTCATGAAGTCCTCGCCTACACCTACGTCCTGAATGGTTTTGCCAGATTTTCTTCTAGGGTTTTTATGGTGTTCGGTCTTATGTTTAAGTCTTTAATCCATCTGGAGTTAATTTTAGTGTAAGGTGTCAGGAACGGGTCCCGTTTCTGCTTTCTGCACATGGCTAGCCAGCTTTCCCAACACCATTTATTGAACAGGGAATCCTTTCCCCATTGCTTGCTTTTGACTGGTTTGTCAAAGATCAGGTGGTTGTAGATATGTTGTGTTGCCTCCGAGACCTCTGTTCTGTTCCATTGGTCTATATCTCTGTTTTGGTACCAGTACCATGCTGTTTTGATTACTGAAGCCTTGTAGTATAGTTTGAAGCCTGGTAGTGTGATGCCACCCGCTTTGTTCTTTTTGCTTAGAAATGACTTGGCTATGCGGGCTCTCTTTTGGTTCCATATGAAGTTTAAGGTGGTTTTTTCCAGTTCTGCGAAGAAGTTCATTGGTAGCTTGAGGGGGTGGCATTAAATCTGTAAATTACTTTGGGCAGTATGGCCATTTTCACGATATTGATTCTTCCTAACCATGAACATGGAATGTTTCTCCAACTGTTTGTGTCCTCTCTTATTTCGTTGAGCAGTGGCTTGTAGTTCTCCTTGAAGAGGTCCTTTACATTCCTTGTTACTTGTATTCCTAGGTATTTTATTCTCTTTGTGGCAATTGTGAATGGAAGTTTGTTCTTGATTTGGCTCTCTTTAAGTCTGTTACTGGTGTATAGGAATGCATGTGATTTTTGCACATTGATTTTGTATCCTGAGACTTTGCTGAACTTGCTTATCAGTTTCAGGAGGTTTGGGGCTGAGACGATGGGGTCTTCTAGATATACAATCATGTCGTCTGCAAATAGAGACAATTTGACTTCCTCCTTTCCTATTTGAATGCCCTTTATTTCTTTTTCTTGCCTGATTGCTCTGGCTAGAACTTCTAATACTATATTGAATAGCAGTGGTGAGAGCGGGCATCCTTGTCTGGTGCCACATTTCAAGGGGAATGCTTCCAGTTTTTGCCCATTCAGTATGATATTGGCTGTTGGTTTGTCATAAATAGCTTTTATTATTTTGAGATA
>NW_022446128.1:0-2533 GCF_009761245.1 Sapajus apella | reverse complement strand
AGCCTGGACAACATAGCAAGACCCCATCTGTATTTCTGTATGAGATATATCCACATCATATGTTGCCAGGGAAATGCAAATTTAAACAGTGAGCTACCACTGCATACCTGTAATAATGGCCAAAATCCAGAAAACTGGCCAAACACCAAATGCTGAGGAGGACGTGGAGCAACCAGAGCTCCCATTCGTTGCTGCTGGGAATGACAAGCGGCGCGGCCACGCTGGAAGACGGTCTGGCAGTTTCCTAATAATAAAACCCACTCCTAGCACGTGATCCAGCACTCTCAGTCCTTAGTATTTACCCAACCCGCAAACAGATGTTTATAGCTGTAAACCAAAACTAAAATTCCAAGCCCCTCAGCTGACTGAATGCAACAGCCTCTCAGCCAGGGGGACCCAAAGGAACCTGAAGGTTCAGGCCATGATGGGCGGTAGGGGTCGGCCATGCCTCATTATACTCTCCTCCCTTTGGAATTCAGGCTCAGCGGACTGGCCTTAAAACAGAGCTCTGAAGACTGACAGGACAGACTCTGTAGAAATCAGATATAAAATTCCAACCTGACTACAGTATAGCATCACACGACAGTCAGATGGCAGGTCATGAAAGAAATGGAAGTATTTTACCCCAAAATGTATTTCTTTGACATATTTTGGAATGGCCCTGCACAGCTGTCTCTTGTGGAGGAAATTTGCTTTCTGTAGATAATCTTTCCTTTACCAGGTCATTTCTGAAGAATTTAGCATCTTTTAGAGGTCAGAGTAGGAAACATGTGCCGTCTATGGTCTCTCGGGGCAGCCGTCTATGAAAGTTCATCTACATAACAAGAAGCTTGGTTGCCACAACATTTTATCTTCACTGAGACCCTCCTTTCTGTTGATTCCAGGTTTTTGGATAATAACAAATGGTTAATCAGAAAATCTTTGAATTCACCTATGATTTGTAAGCCATCCCAACCCCTCTATGAGCTGCACACATAGACAAGCAGGCTGGGAGCTTGCATGGGTGAATGGCCACAGGAACTGGGGACTAGACATGTTCAAGATGACAGCTCCATCTTCCCATCTCTGCTAGCCATGTGAACAGTACCAAGCAGACAAGACGGTGCGGATCAACTGGAAAGCCTATTTGCATAATCAGATTAGGGTAGGGCCACCAGCCTTCCCCTTGTGCTCTGTAAACGTCACACCTGATAGAACCAATCTGTGAGTTCTATGTAAATCAGACTCCGCCTCCTCAAACCTGACTATAAATTCAGCGCATCTGGGTCCACCAGGCCTTTCCGCTTGGAGAAGAGACAGGTGTTGCTGTTTCTCTTTACTTCTGCCTATTAAACCACCGCTCCTAAACTCCTCGTGTTTGGCCCTGTCCTAAATTTTCCTGGCGCATGACAATAAACCCCAGGGTATATATCCCAGACAACGTAGCTGCTTCAAGGGATTGGAGTGAGGAAGGATTGAATCAGTGGAGCCCAGGGGATTTCGAGAGCATTGAAACTTCGTGATGATACTGCGGGGGCCAAGGGAGAGCTTTCCTCTTCATCCTCTGAAGGGCCACTGCAAAATCACTGGCATGGGGCACATTGACTAACAGGGGAAAGAGCATGCATATTTGTTTAACGTGTATACACGGGAGCCTTTGAAATGAAGACCCCACTTCCCAACAAAGCACAGAGCTTAGATGCCATCTTGAGGTTACATAAAGAATGTGGGCTCACAACATGGCCAAAACTGGGTTATGGGCTAGGAACAGTGGTTGACGCCTATAATCCCAGCACTTTGGTGGGCAGAGGTAGGCAGATCACTTGAGCTCAGGAGTTCGAGACCAGCTTGGCTAACATGGCAAAACCCTGTCTGTACTAAAAATACAAAAATTAGCTGGGTGTGATGGCACACGCCTGTAATCCCAGCTACTTGAGAGGGTGAAGCAGGAGAATCCTTGAGCTTAGGAGTTTCAGACTGTAGTGAGCTGTGATTGTGCCACTGCACTCTAGCCTGGGTGACAGAGTGAGACCAAGTCTCAAAAAAAAACCCAAAAAAACCCCTACAAAATCTGTAGTCTTCGGGTGATGACGTCTGTGCACCCTGCCCGGCCCCACCATCCTCCTTCCTGCCCGCCACCATGCCACCTGCCTCTGCTCCCAGGTAAGCGGTAACCTGCACAGGTGCACCGTGGGTTTTGGAGAAAGTAGATCATCCCTGCACCAGAGTGAGTGGTGGGGAGGGGATGTTGGAGAGCACATGACCCAGCATGTGACCTTGGCCCCAGCTCAATAAATACCCGAGGCTCAGAGGGAGGGCCACCCAGAGGCTGACGCACACCATGGGGCGCCTACAGCTGGTTGTCTTGGGCCTCGCCTGCTGCTGGGCAGTGGCCAGTGCCGCGAAGGTAAGAGCCCAGCAGAGGGTGGGTCCTGTCTCCTCCCAGCTCAATCCTATCTGGAAACTTGGGGCCAGGCTGAGGAAGAGAGCCCAGCACAGCCCCGCAGCAGTTCCCGGGCGCTCACCCTCATTTCTAGGGGGACAGGTGCCAGGT
>NW_022446127.1:1731-2533 GCF_009761245.1 Sapajus apella | reverse complement strand
TTTGCTGAGGAGTGATTTACTCCCAATTATGTGGTCAATTTTAGAGTAGGTGTGATGTGGTGCTGAGAAGAATGTATATTCTGTGGATTTGGGGTGGAGAGTTCTGTAAATGTCTATTAGGTTTGCTTGGTCCAGGTCTGAGTTCAAGTCCTGGATATCCTTGTTAATTTTCTGTCTGGTTGATCTGTCTAATGTTGACAATGGGGTGTTAAAGTCTCCCACTATTATTGTGTGGGAGTCTAAGTCTCTTTGTAAGTCATTAAGAACTTGCCTTATGTATCTGGGTGCTCCTGTATTGGGTGCATATATATTTAGGATCGTTAGCTCTTCTTGTTGCATTGATCCTTTTACCATTATGTAATGTCCCTCTTTGTCTCTTATGATCTTTGTTGCTTTAAAGTCTAATTTATCAGAGATGAGAATTGCAACTCCTGCTTTTTTTTGCTCTCCATTTGCTTGGTAAATCTTCCTCCATCCCTTTATTTTGAGCCTTTGTGTATCCTTGCATGTGAGATGGGTTTCCTGGATACAGCACACCGATGGGTTTTGGCTTTTTATCCAATTTGCCAGTCTGTGTCTTTTGATTGGGGCATTTAGTCCATTTACACTTAGGGTGAATATTGTTATGTGCGAATTTGATACTGCCATTTTGGTGCTAGCTGGGTGTTTTGCCCTTCAGTTGAGCTGGTATTTGTTGTTCCTTTATATGCGTAGAGCCTCTTTCAGGAGCTCTTGTAGAGCTGGCCTGGTGATGATGAAATCTCTGAGTACTTGCATGTTCCCAAAGGATTTTATTTTTCCT
>NW_022446127.1:0-1631 GCF_009761245.1 Sapajus apella | reverse complement strand
TGGATAATATCCTGAAGAGTATTTTCCAGCTTGGATTCATTCTCTTCGTCGCATTCAGGTACGCCTATCAAACGTAGATTAGGTCTTTTCACATAGTCCCACATTTCTTGGAGACTTTGTTCATTCCTTTTTACCCTTTTTTCTCCAGTCTTGCCTTCCCATTTTATTTCATTGAGTTGATCTTCGACCTCTGATATCCTTTCTTCTGCTTGGTCAATTCGGCTGTTGATACTCGTGCATGTTTCACGAAGTTCTCGTGTTGCATTTTTCAGCTCCATCAATTCACTTATATTCCTTTCTATTTTGTCCATTCTTGTTAGCATTTCGTCAAATCTTTTTTCAAGGTTCTTAGTTTCTTTGCATTTGGTTAGAACATGTTCTTTAAGTTCACAGAAGTTTCTTACTACCCACCTTCTGAATTCTGATTCTGTCATTTCATCACACTCGTTCTCCATCCAACCTTGTTCCCTTGCTGGTGAGGAGTTGTGATCCCTTTTAGGAGGCGAGGTGTTCTGGTTTCGGGTGTTTTCATCCTTTTTGCGCCGGTTTCTTCCCATCCTTAAGGATTTATCCACCTGTCGGCTTTGTAGTTGCTGGCTTTCAGATTGGGTCTCAAGTCTTTCAGATTGACGTTCTGTTTGTTGATGATGAGGTTATTTCTGTTTCTTGGTTTTCCTTCTGACAGTCTGGCCCCTCTGCTGTAGGTCTGCTGAGGTTCACTCCAGGCCCTGCTTGCCTGGGGTTCACCTGCAGCAGCTGTTGAACAGCAAGGGTTGTTACCAGTTTTCTTCTTCTGCTATCTTTGTCCCAGCCAGATACCCGCCTAGTGTCAATCTGATCTCTCTTTTATGAGGTGTCTTTTTGGATATATAGGGGTCAGGGAGCTGCTTGAGGAGACGGTCTTTTCTTTATAGGAGCTCAAATGGTGAGTTGTGAGCTCTGTTGTTGTTCATTCAGAGCTGCTGGGCAGGTACTTTTAGGTCTGCTGCAGCTGAACTCATAAACTGCTTTTTGTTCCCAGGTGCTCTGTCCCAGGGATTTAGGGCTTTATTTATGAGTTTCCGTTATGCTGCCGCCTTCTTTTTTTTTTTCCTTCAGACCTGCGTAGCGCAGCAAGGAGGCCGCCTAGTCACTGTCAGCCTATGGCAGCTTTGCTGAGCTGCTGTGGGCTGCGCCCCGCTGCCGAGTGAACTTTCCTGCAGTCCTGATTATATGGGTGTAGTTAGAACTGCGTTGGCGATGGTGGCAGGCCTCTGTTGGGGCGGAGTCTCTGCTGTGGCGGGTTGCCTTGGCAACGGCGGGCTGCCTCAGCAATGGCGGGTTGCCTTGGTAACGGCGGGCTCCCTGGTAATGGCGGACGTCCCTCCCCCACAGAGCTGGACCGTCCCGGGTTCAGCTGCGCTTGCTGTGAAACTCTCAATTCAGAGTTTCTGGTTGCTGTTCTTTTGCGCGGGTGGGGCCAGCCGAGCCTGATTGCCTGGCTCCCTGCCTCAAAGCCTTTTTTAAGTTGGTGTTCCAGTCGCCTGTTGAAGAGGCGCCGGGGTCTGTTTGTTTTCCCCTGCGGCCACTCACTGCGCTGGCTTAAACAGCGGCACTGAGGTTTGTGGCGCTTTTTTTTTTTTTTTTTATTT
>NW_022446126.1:0-2533 GCF_009761245.1 Sapajus apella | reverse complement strand
AGCCTGGACAACATAGCAAGACCCCATCTGTATTTCTGTATGAGATATATCCACATCATATGTTGCCAGGGAAATGCAAATTTAAACAGTGAGCTACCACTGCATACCTGTAATAATGGCCAAAATCCAGAAAACTGGCCAAACACCAAATGCTGAGGAGGACGTGGAGCAACCAGAGCTCCCATTCGTTGCTGCTGGGAATGACAAGCGGCGCGGCCACGCTGGAAGACGGTCTGGCAGTTTCCTAATAATAAAACCCACTCCTAGCACGTGATCCAGCACTCTCAGTCCTTAGTATTTACCCAACCCGCAAACAGATGTTTATAGCTGTAAACCAAAACTAAAATTCCAAGCCCCTCAGCTGACTGAATGCAACAGCCTCTCAGCCAGGGGGACCCAAAGGAACCTGAAGGTTCAGGCCATGATGGGCGGTAGGGGTCGGCCATGCCTCATTATACTCTCCTCCCTTTGGAATTCAGGCTCAGCGGACTGGCCTTAAAACAGAGCTCTGAAGACTGACAGGACAGACTCTGTAGAAATCAGATATAAAATTCCAACCTGACTACAGTATAGCATCACACGACAGTCAGATGGCAGGTCATGAAAGAAATGGAAGTATTTTACCCCAAAATGTATTTCTTTGACATATTTTGGAATGGCCCTGCACAGCTGTCTCTTGTGGAGGAAATTTGCTTTCTGTAGATAATCTTTCCTTTACCAGGTCATTTCTGAAGAATTTAGCATCTTTTAGAGGTCAGAGTAGGAAACATGTGCCGTCTATGGTCTCTCGGGGCAGCCGTCTATGAAAGTTCATCTACATAACAAGAAGCTTGGTTGCCACAACATTTTATCTTCACTGAGACCCTCCTTTCTGTTGATTCCAGGTTTTTGGATAATAACAAATGGTTAATCAGAAAATCTTTGAATTCACCTATGATTTGTAAGCCATCCCAACCCCTCTATGAGCTGCACACATAGACAAGCAGGCTGGGAGCTTGCATGGGTGAATGGCCACAGGAACTGGGGACTAGACATGTTCAAGATGACAGCTCCATCTTCCCATCTCTGCTAGCCATGTGAACAGTACCAAGCAGACAAGACGGTGCGGATCAACTGGAAAGCCTATTTGCATAATCAGATTAGGGTAGGGCCACCAGCCTTCCCCTTGTGCTCTGTAAACGTCACACCTGATAGAACCAATCTGTGAGTTCTATGTAAATCAGACTCCGCCTCCTCAAACCTGACTATAAATTCAGCGCATCTGGGTCCACCAGGCCTTTCCGCTTGGAGAAGAGACAGGTGTTGCTGTTTCTCTTTACTTCTGCCTATTAAACCACCGCTCCTAAACTCCTCGTGTTTGGCCCTGTCCTAAATTTTCCTGGCGCATGACAATAAACCCCAGGGTATATATCCCAGACAACGTAGCTGCTTCAAGGGATTGGAGTGAGGAAGGATTGAATCAGTGGAGCCCAGGGGATTTCGAGAGCATTGAAACTTCGTGATGATACTGCGGGGGCCAAGGGAGAGCTTTCCTCTTCATCCTCTGAAGGGCCACTGCAAAATCACTGGCATGGGGCACATTGACTAACAGGGGAAAGAGCATGCATATTTGTTTAACGTGTATACACGGGAGCCTTTGAAATGAAGACCCCACTTCCCAACAAAGCACAGAGCTTAGATGCCATCTTGAGGTTACATAAAGAATGTGGGCTCACAACATGGCCAAAACTGGGTTATGGGCTAGGAACAGTGGTTGACGCCTATAATCCCAGCACTTTGGTGGGCAGAGGTAGGCAGATCACTTGAGCTCAGGAGTTCGAGACCAGCTTGGCTAACATGGCAAAACCCTGTCTGTACTAAAAATACAAAAATTAGCTGGGTGTGATGGCACACGCCTGTAATCCCAGCTACTTGAGAGGGTGAAGCAGGAGAATCCTTGAGCTTAGGAGTTTCAGACTGTAGTGAGCTGTGATTGTGCCACTGCACTCTAGCCTGGGTGACAGAGTGAGACCAAGTCTCAAAAAAAAACCCAAAAAAACCCCTACAAAATCTGTAGTCTTCGGGTGATGACGTCTGTGCACCCTGCCCGGCCCCACCATCCTCCTTCCTGCCCGCCACCATGCCACCTGCCTCTGCTCCCAGGTAAGCGGTAACCTGCACAGGTGCACCGTGGGTTTTGGAGAAAGTAGATCATCCCTGCACCAGAGTGAGTGGTGGGGAGGGGATGTTGGAGAGCACATGACCCAGCATGTGACCTTGGCCCCAGCTCAATAAATACCCGAGGCTCAGAGGGAGGGCCACCCAGAGGCTGACGCACACCATGGGGCGCCTGCAGCTGGTTGTCTTGGGCCTCGCCTGCTGCTGGGCAGTGGCCAGTGCCGCGAAGGTAAGAGCCCAGCAGAGGGTGGGTCCTGTCTCCTCCCAGCTCAATCCTATCTGGAAACTTGGGGCCAGGCTGAGGAAGAGAGCCCAGCACAGCCCCGCAGCAGTTCCCGGGCGCTCACCCTCATTTCTAGGGGGACAGGTGCCAGGT
>NW_022446125.1:0-2534 GCF_009761245.1 Sapajus apella | reverse complement strand
AGCCCCTCACCTCCCAACAGAACCCAGTGTGTGATGTTCCCCTCCCTGTGTCCATTGTTCAACACCAACTTATGAGTGAGGACATGCGGTGTTTGGTTTTCTGTTCTTGTGTCAGTTTGCTGAGAATGGTGTCAGCTTCATCCATGTCCCTGCAAAGGACATGAACTCATCCTTTCTTATGGCTACATAGTGTTCCATGGTGTATATGTGCCACATTTTCTTTATCCAGTCTATCATTGACGGGCATTTGGGTTGGTTCCCAGTCTTTGCTATTGTAAATCGTGTCACAATGAAAATACATGTCTACGAGTCTTTATAATAGAACAATTTATAGTCCTTTGGGTATATACCCAGTAATGAGATTGCTGGGTCAAATGGCATTTCTGATTCTAGGTACTTGAGGAATCACCACACTGTCTTCCACCAATGGTTGAACTTATTTCCACTCCCACCAGTGGGAGTGTAAAAGTGTTCCTATTTATCCACATCCATTCCATCATCTGTTGTCTCCAGATTTTTTAATGATCACCATTCTAACTGGTTTGAGATGATAACTCAATGTGATTTTGATTTGCATTTCTCTAATGACCAGTGGTAATGAGCATTTTTTCATATGTTTGTTGACTGCATAAATGTCTTCTTTTGGGAAGTGTCTGTTCATATCCTTTGCCCACTTTCTGATGGGGTTGTTTGTTTTCTTCTGGTAAATTTGTTTTAGTTCTTTGTAGATTCTGGATATTACCCCTTTGTCAGATGGGCAGCTTGCAAAATTTTTTGCCCATTCTGTTGGTTGCTGGTTCACTCTAATGATTGTTTCTTTTGCTGTGCAGAAGCTCTTAAGTTTAACTAGATTCCATTTGTCTATTTTGGCTTTTGTTGCCATTGCTTTCGGTGCTTTAGTCATGAAGACCTTGCCTATGCCTATGTCCTGAATGGCATTGCCTAGACTTTTTTCTAGGGTTTTTGTGGTGTTAGGTCTTATGCTTAAACCTTTAATCCATCTGGAGTTAATTTTTGTTTAAGGTGTAAGGATGGGGTACAGTTTCAGCTTTCTGAACATGGCTAGCCAGTTTTCCCAATATAATTTATTAAACAGGGAATCCTTTCCCCATTGCTTGTTTTTGTCAGGGTTGTCAAAAATGAGATGGTTGTAGATGTGTGGCATTACTTCCAAGGCCTCTGTTCTGTTCCATTGGTCTGTATCTCTGCTTGATACCATTACCATGTAGTTTTGATTACTGTAGCCTTGTAGTATAATTTGAAGTCAGGTAGTGTGGTGCCTCAAGCTTTGTTCTTTTTACTTAGGATTGTCTTAGCTATGCAGGCTCTTTTTTGGTTCCATATGAAGTTTAAGGTGGTTTTTTACCATTATGTGAAGAGGTCAATGGTAGCTTGATGGGGACAGCACTGAATCTATAAATTACTTTGGGCAGTGTGGCCATTTTCACTGTATTGATTCTTCCTAACCATGAGCATGGTATGTTTTTCCTTCTGTTTGTGTCCTCTCTTATTTCCTTGAGCAGTGGTTTGTAGTTCTCCTTGAAGAGGTCCTTTACATCCTTTGTTAGTTTTATTCCTAGGTATTTTATTCTCTTTGTAGCAATTGCGAATGGGAGTTTGCTCATGATTTGGCTCTCTGTTTGTCTGTTACTGGTGTACAGGAACCCTTGTGATTTTTGCACATTGATTTTCTATCCTGAGACCTCAGGAAAATCACTGCTAATCTGTTGAGGCTTCTCTAATATATGACTTGATGGTTTTATCCTACTGTTTTTAGAATTTTCTCTTTGTTTCTTTTTATTTTTTTTGACTGTTAACATTTGACTTGTATGTGCCTTGGAGAAGAAGTTTTGGGGTTGTGCCCCATTTGGATATGTTTGAGATCATGTATTTGGATGTCCCATTTTCTTGCTAGACTTGACAAATTCTTAGCTAATATTTTGTTTAATTTTTTTTTCCCATTTCCTTACCCATAGCTTCTCCTTCTGGAATACTCAAAATCAGACATCTAGTCACTACAGGGAGTCTTGGTAGATACTGTCTAAATTGTGAATACCATTTGAAGTGACCTAAATTTTGATTCATTTATCACAAGAAGTTGAAAATTTCAGAAAGACAGGAGGAAATTGGTCAGAGAGTTGTATATCAAAAGATTAGTTTGTATATCATATGCATAGCTATTAGAGTTATGCGTAGCTCATGCATAGCTCTCATGCATAGCTATGAGATCATCTTCCATGTCCTGGCTCCAGAGCTGGTGCTACTTTGTCAGTGGCTGGGGCTGTATAAGAAGGCAGTGCTCGCTATCCTTAAGTCAAGTGTCTGTAGCCTCAGCTTACCACTGTTTTAGCAATGTCGAGCGTTGTTGTGAAACTTTTAATTACTCATTTTCAAAGTACTTAGAGAAATAAAATCACGACTTTTTAAAATGTGATACAAAGCAACACACATCTTCCTTAGATTGTTATAAAGTTATATAAGAAGCAGGTAAGCCGATGTCTTTAAAAGACAGATTATTTTCAAATAATTAATGA
>NW_022446124.1:0-2534 GCF_009761245.1 Sapajus apella | reverse complement strand
ATCCCAGGAGATGGAGGTTGCAGTGAGCCAAGGTGGGTGGATCACCTGAGGTTAGGAGTTAAAGACCAGCCTGGACAACATGGCAAAACACCATTTCTAATAAAAATACAAAAATTAGCCGGGTGTGGTGGCAGGTGCCTGTAATTTTAGCTGCTTGGGTTGCTGAGGCAAGAGAATCACTTGAACTCAAGTGGGGGAGGTTGCAGTAACCTGAGATCACACCACTGCACTCCAGCCTGGGTGACAGAAAGAGGGAGGCTTCATCTCAAAAAATAATACAAAAGTTATTTTAAAAAGGCATGGATGGACGCAGTGGCTCATGCTTATAATCCCAGCACCTTGAGGGGCCAAGGCAGGAGGATCACTTAAGGCCAGGAGTTCAAAACCAGCCTGGGCAACATGGTAAGACCATGTCTCTACAAAAAATAAAATTATTAGCTGGGCCTAGTGGCATGAACCTGTAGTCCTAGCTACTCGGGAGGCTGAGGTGGGAGGATTGCTTGAGGTCATGAGGAGGAGTCTGCAGTGAGCCAAGATCATGCCACCACACTCCAAGTCCCAATAAATAAATAAATAAATAAATAAATAAATAAATAAATAAATAAAATTAATAGTTGTGGAGAGCGTCCTGACTACAGTGCAGATCTGACAACTGTGAGAGGTCTGCAGAGAGCCCCAGAGCAGACTGTCCTGTTCACATAGGAGCTGTTTATAAGGCAGGAATGGCCTGAATCTGGAATCCCTGCCATGCAGAGTCATTGGTTGGAAGCAACCTGGGAAGAGCATGCGTCAGCATGGACCCTGTGGTGGGCCCAAGTGTGTTAGCAGCTGGAGCCTCTAAGCCAGCCAGACCTCTTGCAGAAGGCTCTCTTAAGGGGAGACCTGTCCAGGCATGGTGTCATGCACCTGTAATCCCACCACTTTGGGAGGTTGAGGCAGGTGGATCACTTGAAGTCGGAAGTTTGAGACCAGCCAGAACAACATGGTGAAATCCCATCTGTACTAAAAATACAAAATTAATTCGGTGTGGTGGCATTTACCTGTCTTCTGAGCTACTTGGGAGGCTGAGGCAGGAGAATCCTTTGAGCCCGGGAGGTGGAGGTTGCAGTGAGCTGAGATTGCACCACTGCATTCCAACCTGGGCAACAGAGCAAGATTCTGTCTTAAAAAAATAAAATAGGGAGATCTGAGTGTGTTACCACCACCACCACCGCACTGCCAAACACTTCTCCAAAGTTGGGTGTGCCAACATAAATTCCCATCAGAACTATGTGCTCTTCCTTCACACCACATCCACGCAGTCTTGGGTATTGTTAGTGCTTTCAGCTTTAAGGTTTTTGGTAACTCTATACAGGAGTCTTACTGTGGGTATTTGGGTTTTTTATTTTTTTGAGTTTTGGGTCTGGGGATTCTTGTTTTGTTTTGTTTTTTTTTGAGACAGAGTCTCACTCTGTTGCCCAGGCCGGAGTGCAGTGGCATGATCAAGGTTATGCACAACCAGCCTGGGCAACAGAGTGAGATGCAACTTCCACCTCCCAGGTTCAAGTGATTCTCCTGCCTCAGCCTCTTGAGTAGCTGAGAGTACAGGCACCTACCACCACGCCCAGCTAATTTTTTTGTATTTTTAGTAGATACAGGGTTTCACCATGTTAGCCAGGCTGGTTCCGAACTCCTGACCTCAAGTGATCCACCTGACTTGGCCTCCCAAAGTGCTGGGATTATAGGTGTAAGCCACTGTGCCTGGCCTGGTTTTTTTTTTTTTTTTTTTTTTGACGGAGTCTTACTCTGTCACTAAGGCCAGCGTGCAGTGGCATAATCATAGCTCACTGCAGCCTCCAACTCCCAGGCTCAAGCAATCCTCCTGCCTTACTTAGCCTCCTAAGTAGCTCCTGAGACTATAGGCCTGCACCACTAAACCCAGCTAATTTTTTTGTTGTTGTTGTAGAGATGGAGTCTGTCTCTGTTGTCCATGCTGGTCTCAAACTCCTGGGCTCAAGCAATCTTCCCACTTTGGCCTCCCAAAGTGCCGGAATTATAGGCATAAGCCACCATGCCTTGCTTCTCTTTGTAGTTTTAAAATAACTAATGACTAATAAATTTGAGCATTTTTTTCATGTGTTTTTTGACCACTTAGATGTTCTATTTTGTGAAACGCCATTGAAGTCTTTTGCTCACTTAAAAAAATAGGTTAAGCCTGGGCAACATAGAGACCTCATCTCTTCCAAGAATACAAATTAGCCAGATGTGGAAATATACAGCTGTAGTCCCCCCTACTCGGGGGCTGAAGCAGGAGGATTGCTTAAGCCCAGGAGTTAGAGGCTGCAGTAAGCTATAGTCATGCCACTGCACTCCAGCCTGGGTGACAGAGTGAGACCCTGTCTCAAAATAAAAAATAAAGAAATTTGAATATAATTATCTTTTTTAAAAAAGATAATGGATTCTGTTATTTTATTATTGTCAGAACAGAGAAAATGCTCATTTTTAAATACCTAGATGAGGGGTGGACCAGTAAACATCATTTGTACACACAGAAC
>NW_022446123.1:0-2535 GCF_009761245.1 Sapajus apella | reverse complement strand
CCATTGCACTCCAGCCTGGGTAACAAGAGCGAAACTCTCTCAAAAAAAAACAAAACAAAAAAAAAAACTGGAAATCAAATAGTTTTAATCAGGACCAGGGGATGTCAGTAACTCAAATTCTTAACTTACTGTTGAGAAAAACCTGATCCCTCCTCACAGCACTTTAGGGTCCTTAACAGCAAAAACAAGGTTCGCAATGCTTGAGCTGAGAACTGAAGGTGCTGTCTGCATCTCAGACTCTGACAAGAGTGTGGGAGATAGTGGGCAGTGCCCCAGGTAATGGTCTGCTCTTGCAATAACAGAATTAGAAGCTGGGCGTGTCATGGAATCTTAGGAGCCCTTCATTCCATTGCCCAGGGTTTGCTAAAACACAGGCCTCCTGGTCTCACCTGAGGTCACAACAGATGGGGACCATTACTCTATAAGTCACTCTCAGTATTTGTGTACCGTTGTGACAATGTTACAGTCCCATCTCATTCCCAATGCATCTAAGCATGTGCCTCATTTTTCAGCTCTTATGTGTATAAAACCATCAAGGCAGAAACAGTTTCCAACACGTGATACTTTCTTAATGCTAGTCATGAAGTCAGTCACCTCTCCTTCTCATATGTTAAAACAGAATTGAAAGCTTTTCCACAAGTTTAAGATATCAATCTATTACACTGCCATCATATCCTCTGAGTCTTCTGCAGTTTTTTCTGTATCCACTAGAAAGTCAATGAGTAATTCATTTCTTCAAAATGTTTTCTTTCCTGGCTCAATATTCTTCTTGCTGCATCCCATGGTTATGCTATTTAGTTTTTCTTACTGGCAGATACCACTACACTGATGTTTGTGGCAGAAGAGGCTTTTCATTATACTTAAGACCAGTGTGACGTCCCTACGTCCAAAGCTTCCTCTATGTGGGATGATTTGTTTTTTAATGTGACTGAACACTACATCTTGTATTTCTCACTTATGGATGTCATTCTAGTCCCAGAAGAGCTCTTTTCAAGGTGTCACGTCATTGAAGTCATTTCTATAGAGATATCTTGAAAGCATATGTGACCATCTATCTTGGGAAATCTTGGAAACCTCATATGATTTTGTTGTTTTCATTACATTTTTTCCAAGTGGTCCCCTTATGGAATACTGTTTGATAGATATTTTTCTGAGTTCGTCTAACACCAGTGATGTGTGGTTGCATCCCACTAACCAAACACAGCATGATCAAGGTGATGGTCAGGGGTGGTTGGTGGTCCTCCGTGTTGCTGTGCAATAGAAGGTGAATTTGAGATGAGAGGAACGAGTAGGGAAGAGTGATCCCCTGAACCTCCCCCTCACTTTCTCAGCCGTCATCTCCACCTAGGTTTTGTGGGCCTGGGATTTGGGAGACTGTTCTGTAACCCAAGTCTCCTATGTTTGGCTGCTGGGCTTGCCTAAGTTGAGGGTGCAACGGGTGTCACCCTGGGCTGCCCAGCATTCATGTGGCACTGAAGGAGGGCTGGATCAATCCCACTGGAAAGCGTGCCCCTCTGCAGCCCCCACCATCCTCCAACTACACTGTAAGGATACTGCTTTGAGATATATCAAAGGCTTTAACTAAATGTACGTTCTAGTATCTGGGAGGCCTGACCTGTGGCAGAATGAAAAGCTGTCAGGTTTCTTCATTTTAAAAATGATGAAACTGCAGGTTCACAAAGTTATGTGGCTTACTTGAGGTCACATATAGATGAGTTTTGAGAACCGCTAGTAAAAGCAATTATAATAATTATTCCATAATTATTCATGGAATCCATGTCATTCAGTAAATATTCATGTAATTATTCAGTTATTATTTGTTGACCAATTTGTACCAGGCATTTTGCTCAAAACTGTGCACACATTTGGACAGCATATCTTCATCATAATCTTCAAGGTAATGCTGTTATACTAACAATCAGGTAAGAAACCTGAACAAGAGGGCTAGGAAATCATGAATTTGGCCATATTTCCATTGTTTGGTTTCTGTGATGCTGGATGAATGACCAGAATGAGTCACAAGAAGAGTATTCATTCCTGTATCATTTTTCAGGACAGAGATATGCCCTCCTAGAGTATTGCTACCAAAATTCAGAAGTGTCTGCAACCTTGCTTTAACAGCACGGGAAATAACCTCTATTACCTGGAATTTCCCTGGAACTCTGGAATATACAAGAGAAGTATGAGACTTGGGTCTTCCCTTGACTGTATTTCATTCTCTCTTCTATGGAATACGAATGATTCTCAGTAAGACTTTTGCTTTTTTTCCTCCCTCCCCCCCTCCCTCCCTCCCTCCCTCCCTCCCTCCCTTTCTTTCTTTCTTTCTTGACTTTCTTTCCTTTCTTTCTTTCTTTCTTTCTCTTTCTTTCTTTCTTTCCTTTCTTTCTTTCTTTCTTTCTTTCCTCCCTCTCCCTCTCCCTCTCTCCTTCCCTCCTTCCCTCCTTCCCTCCTTTTTCTTTCTTTCTTTCTTTCTTTCTTTTTCTCTTTCTTTCTTTCTTTCTTTCTTTCTTTCTTTCTTTCTTTCTTTTCTTTCTT
>NW_022446122.1:0-2535 GCF_009761245.1 Sapajus apella | reverse complement strand
AACACACATCAATTTAACTCCATAAGATGATTTTACAGCTTGACAACCATTTTGCTAGATAGATGCGTTTTTGTTTTAGAGCAATATATTTCTCATTACGGCCTTTAGTCTCAGTCATTCCGGAATATCCAAACGCAGCTTTTAGAAGAAACGTGTTTCTAACTCGCTGTATGTCAACATAGATGCAACTTCCTAAGGTGAACGAACACAAAGCAGAGCAGTTTGAACTTGACGTTTCTCCTGTGTTTTAAACGCAGTCTTACTGCTAGGTCTTGAATGCCTGTGTAAGGCTGGAAATATCTGTTGCCAGATAACCCGAAGAAAAGATTTCAGAACCTCTGCACACAGACATCAATTTAACTCCCTAAGCTGATTTTACAACTTGACAACCATTCTGCTAGATAGCTGCGTTTTTGATTTAGAGCAATATGTTTATGATTACGGCCTGCTGGCTCTTTCACACTGGAATATCCAAATGCTGCTTTTAGGAGAAACGTGTTTCTAAATCGCTGAATCTAAACATAGATACAACTTCCTAAGGTGAACGAATAGAAATTAGTTCAGTTTGAACTAGACGTTTCTCCTGTGTTTTAAATGCAGTCTTACTGATAGGTCTTAAATGCCTGTGTAAGGCTGGAAATATCTGTTTCCAGATACTCCAACGAAAGGATTTCTGAACTACTGCACACACACGTCGGTTTTACTCTGTAAGAAGATTGTACAGCTTGACAACAATTCTGCTAGATAGCTGCGTTTTTGTTTTAGAGCAAGATATTTCTCATTACGGCCTTTAGTCTCAGTCATTCTGGAATATCAAAACGCAGCTTTTTTAAGAAACGTGTTTCTAACTCACTGAATCTGAACATAGATGCAACTTCCTAAGTTGAATGAATAGAAAGCAGTGCACTTTGAACAAGACGTTTCTCCTGTGTTTTAAACGCAGTCTTACCACTAGGACTTAAATGCCTGTATAAGGCTGGAAATATCTGTTTTCAGATACTGCAACGAAAGGATTTCTGAACTACTACACCCACATGTCAGTTTGAGTCCGTAAGAAGATTGTACAGATTGACAACCAGTCTGCTAGATAGCTGCGTTTTTGTTTTAGAGCAAGATATTTCTCATTACGGCCTTTTGTCTCAGTCATTCTGGAATATCCAAACAAAGCTTTTAGAAGAATCGAGTTTCTAGCTTGCTGAATCTAAACATAGATGCAACTTCCTAAGGTGAACGAACACAAAGCAGAGCAGTTTGAACTAGACGTTTCTCCAGTGTTTTAAACGCAGTCTTACAGTTAGTTACCATATGCCGGTATATGGGTGGAAATATCTGTGTCCAGATTCCCGAAGCAAAGGAGGTCTGAACTGGTGCAAACACACATCAGTTTAACTCTGTATGTTGATGGCAAAGCTTGACAACCATTCTGCTAGATAGCTGCGTTTTTGTTTTAGAGCAAGATATTCTCATTAGCACCTTTAGTCTCAGTCATTCTGGAATATCCAAACGCAGCTTTTAGAAGAACGTGTTTCTAACTCGCTGAATCTAAACATAGATGCAACTTCCTAAGGTGAACGAACACAAAGCCGAGCAGTTTGAACTTGACGTTTATCCTGTGTTTTAAACGCAGTCTTACTGCTAGGTCTAAAATGCCTGCGTAAGGCTGGAAATATCTGTTTCCAGATTACCCGAAGAAAAGGTTTCAGAACCTCTGCATGCACACATCAATTTAACTCCATAAGATGATTTTACAACTTGACAAACATTCTGCTAGATAGCTGTGTTTTTGTTTTAGAGCAAGATGTTTCTGATTACGGCCAGCAGGCTCTTTCACACTGGAATATCCAAAGTCTGCTTTTAGAAGAAACGTGTTTCTAAATCGCTGAATCCAAACATAGATGCAACTTCCTAAGGTGAACGAATAGAAAGCAGTGCAGTTTGAAATAGACGTTTCTCCTGTGTTTTAATCGCAGCCTAACTCTAGGACTTAAATAACTGTATAACGCTGGAATTATCTGTTTCCAGATTCTCCAACGAAAGGATTTCTGAACTACTGCACACACACACGTCAGTTTCACTCTGTAAGAAGATTGTACAGCTTGAAAACCATTCTGCTAGATAGCTGCGTTTTTGTTTTAGAGCAAGATATTTCTCATTACGGCCTTTACTCTCACACACTCTGGAATATCCAAACGCAGATTTTAGAAGAAACGTGCTTCTAACTCGCTGAATCTAAACATTGATGCAACTTCCTAAGGTGAACGAACACAAAGCAGAGCAGTTTGAACTTGACGTTTATCCTGTGTTTTCAACGCAGTCTGACTGCTAGGTCTTAAATGCCTGTGTAAGGCTGGAAATATCTGTTTCCAGGTTACCCGAAGGAAAGATTTCAGAATCTCTGCACACACACATCAATTTAACTCCATAAGATGATTGTACAACTTGACAACCATTCTGCTAGATCGCTGCGTTTTTGTTTTAGAGCAAGATGTTTCTGATTACGGCCTGTAGGCAATTTCACACTGGAATATCCAAATG
>NW_022446121.1:385-2536 GCF_009761245.1 Sapajus apella | reverse complement strand
GAAGAAAGGTGTTTCTAAGTCGTTGAATCTAAACATAAATGCAACTTGTAAATGTGAACGAACACACAGCAGACCAGTTTGAAATATAGGTTTTCCTGCGTTTTAGTGGCAGTCTTACTGCTAATTCTTATATGCTTGTAAATGCCTGGAAGTATCCGTTTCTAGATTCTCCAAAGAAAGGGTTTCTTTACTGCTACATACACACATCAGTTTATCTCTTTAAATAGAATGTTCAATTTAAGAACCGCCCTGCTAGATAGCTCCATTATTGTTTTAGAGCCAGATATTTCTCCTTACAGCATATACTCTTATTCATTCTGGAAAATCGAAACGCAGCTTTTAGAAGAAACGTGTTTCTAACTCGCTGAATCTAAATACAGGTGCAACATCCTAAGGAGAATGAACACACAGCAGAGCATTTTAAAATATATGTGTCTCCTTGTTTTCTATGCAGTCTTACTCCTAATTCTTATATGACTTCATATGGCTGGAAATATCCGTTTCTAGATTCTCCAAAGAAAGGTTTTCTGAACTGCCACATGCACACAACATTTTATCTATGTAAGTTGAATGTACACCTTGACAACCATTCTGCTAGAGAGCTCCGTTTTTGTTTTAGTGCCAGAAACTTCTCCTAACAGCATATACTCCCACTCTCTCTGGAATATCCAAACGCAGCTTTTAGAAGAAACGACTTTCTAACTCGCTGAATCTAAACATAGATGCAACTTCCAAAGGTGAATGAACACAGCAGAGCAGTCTGAAATATGCGTTTCTCCTGTGTTTTAGACGCAGCCTCATGCTAATTCTTACCTGACTGTATATGGCTAGAAATATCCGTTTCTAGATTCTCAAAAGAAAGTGCTTCTGAGCTGCGTTATACACGCATCAGTTTAACTCTGTAAGTTTAACGCACACCTTGACAACCATTGTGCGAGATAGCTCCGTTTTTGTTTTATAGCCCGATATGTCTCACTACACTACAAAGTCCCATTCACTCTGGAATATCCAAACGCAGCTTTTAGAAGAAACATTTTTCTAACTGACTGAATCTAAACATAGATGCAACTTCCAAATGTGAACGAACACACAGCAGAAAGTTTGAAATATGCCTTTCTCCTGTGTTTTAGACGCAGTGTTACCTCTATTTATTATATGTCTGTATATGACTTTAAATACCCGTTTCTAGATTCTCTACAGAAAGCGTTTCTAAACTGCTACATACACACATTAGTTTAACTATGTATGTTGAATATACACCTTGACAACCATTCTGCTAGATAGCTTCGTTTTTGTTTTAGAGCCAGATATTTCTAATTACACTGTATACTCCCTTTGACTCTGGAATATCCAAACGTAGTTTTTAGAAGAAACGTGTTTGTAACTCACTGAATCTAAACATAGATGCATCTTCCTAAGGAGAACGAACACACAGCAGACCAGTTTAAAATATACGTTTCTTTTGGTTTTAGACGCAGTCTTACTGCTAATTCTTATATGCCTGTATATCGCTGGAAATATCCGTTTCTAGATTCTGCAAGAAAAGGGTTTTTGATCTGCTACATATACACATCAGTTTAACTCTGTAAGTTGAATGTAAACCTTGACAACCAATCTGCTAGATAGCTCCATTTTTGTTGTAAATCCAGAGATTTTTCATTACAGGTTATACTCCCATTCACTCTGGAATATCCAAACGCAGCTTTTAGAAGAATGACTTTCTAATTCGGTGAATCTAAACATAGATGCAACTTCCAAAGGTGAACGAATGCACAGCAGAGCAGCCTGAAATATACGTTTCTCCTGTGTTTTAGATGCAGCCTCATGCTAATTCCTATATGCTTGTATGGCTTGAAATACCCGTTTCTAGATTTTCCAAAGAGATTGTTTCTCAACTGCTACATACACACATCAGTTGAACTCTGTTAGTTAAAAGTACACATTGACAACCATTCTGCCAGATAGCTCCGTTTTTGTTTTAGAGCCAGATATTTCTCATTACAGCATATTCTCTCATTCATTCTGGAATATCCAAATGCAGCTTTGGAAGAAACGTGTTTCTAACTCGTTGAGTCTAAGAATTGATGAAACTTCCTATGGTGAACGAACACATAGCAGAGCAGTTTGAAATATAAGTTTCTCCTGTGGTTT
>NW_022446121.1:0-285 GCF_009761245.1 Sapajus apella | reverse complement strand
TTTTTTTTTTTTTAGAGCCAGATATTTCTCCTCATAGCAATTACTCCCATTCACTATGGAATATCCAAACACAGCTTTTAGAAGAAGGGTGTTTCTAACTCACTGAATCTAAACATAGATGCAACTTCGAAAGGTAAATGAATACATAGCTGAACAGTTTGAAATATACGTTTTCCTGTGCTTTAGACAAAGTCTTACTCCTAAGTCTTATATGGCTATACATGGCTGGAAATATCCATTTCTAGATTCTCCAAAGAAAGGGTTTCTTTACTGCTACATACACAC
>NW_022446120.1:1273-2536 GCF_009761245.1 Sapajus apella | reverse complement strand
AAGTCTTCGGAGAATCTAGAAAGAGATACTTCCAGCCATATACAGGCACATGAAAATTAGCGGTAAGCTCACGTCTAAACCTCAGAAGTAACGTCTCTTTCAAACTGCTCTGCTGTGTGTGCCTTCACGATAGGAAGTTGCATCTGTGTTGAGATTCAGTGAGTTAGGAAAAGGTTTCTACTAAAAGCTGCGTTTGGATATTCCTGAGTGAATGAGAGTATAGGGTGTAATTAGAAATATTTGGCTACAAAACAATAACGGATCTATGTAGCAGAATGATTGTCATGGTGTATATTCAACGTACAGAGTTAAACAGATGTGTTAATGTAGCAGTTCAGAAACACTTTCGAGAATCTGGAAAGAGATATTTAAAGCTATATACAGGCTCATACGAATTAGCTTTAAGATCGCGTCTAAACCACAGGAGAAACATCTCTTTCAAACTGCTCTGCTGTGTGTTCGTTCAGGTTAGGAAGTTGCATCTGTGTTTAGATGCAGCAAGATGGAAACACTTTTCTCATAAAAGCTGCGTTTGAATATTCCTAAGTGAATGGGACTATAGTGTGTAAGGAGACATATCTGACTCTAAAACAAAAACTGCGCTATCTAGCCGAATGATTGTCAAGGTGTGTATTCAACTTACAGAGGTAAACAGATGTGTGACTGTAGCAGTTCAGAATCCATGTCATTGGAGAATCGGAAAGAGATATTTCCAGCCATATAGAGGCACATAAGAATTAGCGGTAAGATCGAGTCTAAACCACAGGAGAAACGTCTCTTTCTAACTGCTCTGCTGGGTGTTCGTTCACCTTAGGAAGTTGCATCCATGTTTCGATTCAGCGAGTTAGAAACACGTTGCTTCTAAAACCTTCATTTGGATATTCCTCAGTGAATGGCAGCGTAGTGTGTAATGAGAAATACCTGGCTCCAAAACAAAAACGGAGCTATCTAGCAGAATGATTGTCAAGGTGTATTTTCAACTTACAGTGGTAAACACACGTGTGAATGTAGCAGTTCATTAACCCTTTTTTTAGAATCTTGAAAGAGATATTTCCAGCCATATCCAGATATATAAGAATGAACGGTAAGGTCGTCTCTACACCACAGGGGAAACTTGTCTTTCAAACTTCTCTGCCCCTTTGTTCATTCACATAAGGAAGTTGCATCTATGTTAAATTCAGCGGGTCAGAAACACGTTTCTTGTAAAAGCTGCGTTTGGGTATTCCTGAGTGAATGGGAATATATGGTGTAATGAGAAATTTC
>NW_022446120.1:0-1263 GCF_009761245.1 Sapajus apella | reverse complement strand
AAGTCTTCGGAGAATCTAGAAAGAGATACTTCCAGCCATATACAGGCACATGAAAATTAGCGGTAAGCTCACGTCTAAACCTCAGAAGTAACGTCTCTTTCAAACTGCTCTGCTGTGTGTGCCTTCACGATAGGAAGTTGCATCTGTGTTGAGATTCAGTGAGTTAGGAAAAGGTTTCTACTAAAAGCTGCGTTTGGATATTCCTGAGTGAATGAGAGTATAGGGTGTAATTAGAAATATTTGGCTACAAAACAATAACGGATCTATGTAGCAGAATGATTGTCATGGTGTATATTCAACGTACAGAGTTAAACAGATGTGTTAATGTAGCAGTTCAGAAACACTTTCGAGAATCTGGAAAGAGATATTTAAAGCTATATACAGGCTCATACGAATTAGCTTTAAGATCGCGTCTAAACCACAGGAGAAACATCTCTTTCAAACTGCTCTGCTGTGTGTTCGTTCAGGTTAGGAAGTTGCATCTGTGTTTAGATGCAGCAAGATGGAAACACTTTTCTCATAAAAGCTGCGTTTGAATATTCCTAAGTGAATGGGACTATAGTGTGTAAGGAGACATATCTGACTCTAAAACAAAAACTGCGCTATCTAGCCGAATGATTGTCAAGGTGTGTATTCAACTTACAGAGGTAAACAGATGTGTGACTGTAGCAGTTCAGAATCCATGTCATTGGAGAATCGGAAAGAGATATTTCCAGCCATATAGAGGCACATAAGAATTAGCGGTAAGATCGAGTCTAAACCACAGGAGAAACGTCTCTTTCTAACTGCTCTGCTGGGTGTTCGTTCACCTTAGGAAGTTGCATCCATGTTTCGATTCAGCGAGTTAGAAACACGTTGCTTCTAAAACCTTCATTTGGATATTCCTCAGTGAATGGCAGCGTAGTGTGTAATGAGAAATACCTGGCTCCAAAACAAAAACGGAGCTATCTAGCAGAATGATTGTCAAGGTGTATTTTCAACTTACAGTGGTAAACACACGTGTGAATGTAGCAGTTCATTAACCCTTTTTTTAGAATCTTGAAAGAGATATTTCCAGCCATATCCAGATATATAAGAATGAACGGTAAGGTCGTCTCTACACCACAGGGGAAACTTGTCTTTCAAACTTCTCTGCCCCTTTGTTCATTCACATAAGGAAGTTGCATCTATGTTAAATTCAGCGGGTCAGAAACACGTTTCTTGTAAAAGCTGCGTTTGGGTATTCCTGAGTGAATGGGAATATATGGTGTAATGAGAAATTTC
>NW_022446119.1:0-2536 GCF_009761245.1 Sapajus apella | reverse complement strand
ACAAACACACACACACACACACACACACACACACACACACACACACACACACCAGTTGCTAAAGTCTCGTGTTGTCTTTCTGATCCATGAAGTCAAGGATATTATAGGAGAAAGGGTAAAATAAAGTCCTTTGGTAGGTGATGGGGGATGGAGGCAGCAAACCACCTTGCTATGTGTGTACCTATGCAACAATCCTGCATGATCTGCACATGTACCCCAGAACCTAAAGTACAATTAAAAAAAAAATAAAGTCCCTTGCAACTATCATTCACTACTAAAATAGTAAACCAAAGTAATACTACATTTCAGAGGAATTTCAAAGATTAGCGCCACTGTAAAAATCTTGATTTCTATCAAGTTTGATTGGTGTAGAACATAAATATGACTTAAAGACCGAATTATTTTAAACTTAATAGTGTAACTATAATTGGGTCTCACAAGATAATTTAGCATTATCTCCCTATTTTAAGATCATCGAATTAGCAACCTTAATTCTCCTTTGCCATGTAACCTATTTACAAGTTCTGGGAGTTAGGACGCATGGGTCTATTATCCTGCCTCACACTCATGGAAATACCAAGAAGCCCTCTAATGGCCACTGTAGTTTATCCCATACACCTTCTTGCCCTCATTGGGCAGAGCAGCATTATTTGCCCTTAAGAGTATCAATCATACCAGCTAACATGCTATTTTCCATTTTTGCCTGTTTCAGGAATGCGAAACAAGAAATGTTCAGCTAGCGTCTCTGCTACAATTCTGTGGAACAATTGTTGTGTCCTCTGGCAAATCATTTCTCCCTTCAATAGTAAAGCTTCAAAACTGGCCTATGCCAGGCTCATGGGGATGGGAATAGGTGTTCTAGACCACTGGGCTCTGGAAACTGCATTGAGAATGACACACCCAAGTATTTTCATGCGGTTTATCTCTGACCCTTTGTGCGTTACAAAATCATGTGGTATGCCCTAAACCTTCTGATTTCCACATTCCATAGGCCTGGTGTCATTAGTATTTTGGGTGAGCATAACATCCTGTTTGATGGTCATATAGGAAATGTCCTGTGGAGTAAGTATGGCACAGAGCTGATGCTATAAACTATTCCCAAAGAAAGACACTAAAAATGTATTGCTGTCCTTATCAGTTGAAGCAAACTGCTTTGAGTTTAAAAATTTTGTTTTGTTTTGTTCTGATTTTCTGCTTGTTGAAACAGAGGAAAAGGCATTCCTCAGGTCAATAGCTGCGTAGTAGGTGCTAGGGACTGTGCAAGAGAGCATGTATTGATCAGTGAGGGTTGGGAGACATAACCACCGTACTTTCAAAAGCATGGGTGGCTATTCTTTCATGTCTTTTAATGTATACATTAAGGTCCTTTTTAATGAATTTCCTTTCATTGTTGTCTATAGTATTAATGATGGTTGTTTTATAATTTGTTACCTAGGATACAGAATATCAAGATAGAGTGGCAACAATGAAAGAAATTCATTAAAATATATTAAGTGGAATGGATATGGTCTAGAAATCTGGGACAGCTGATCTGGGACATGCCTCACCTTGAGGAGAGTTGAGAGCACTTTCACCATGTTAAAGGATGGTTGTATTATGTTAGGAGCACTTAGAAAGCTCCCAAGATGAGAAGACTATTGTGAGAAAATGTTGGGGATTCGAAGAAATGGACTGCAACAGGCAGCCATTATTTTTAGCTGACTAGCTTCTAAATAACCCACTTCAGAAAATGAAGTGGGATGGCTATCACCTACCCTGGCTTCTTGGAAGCTAAGGTACAGGCCTGTGACCTAGCCCAAGTCAACTGGATGTTTCTGCCAAGGACATTGAAATGTGAGTGTCAGAATTGCACAGGACATGCAGAGATTACTTTTTCTATGGCTGAGATACAGACAGCAGTCCAGAGACAATGGTGTTGGTGACGGTATGTGTTTTAGTCTGCTCTGACTGCTGTAACAAAATCCCAGAGGCCAGGTAGCTTATAAACAACAGAAATTTATTTCTCACAGTTCTGGAAGTTGGGAAGTCCAAGATCAAAGTACCAATGGATTTGGTGTTTGGTGGGGCTCTTTTCCTGGTTCCTAGATGGTGCTTTCTAACCATGTTCTCACGTGGCAGAAGACACAGGCAGCTCTCGGGGCTCTTTAATAAAGGCATTAATCCCATTCATGGGGGCTTGTAATTACCTTGCAAAGGTCCCATCTCCTCATGTCATCACATTGGGGATTAGGTTTCAGCATATGAATTTTAGGGGGACACAACATTCCATGCCTGTGGTACTAAGAAGACTGTTTTCATAGTGGGACCTTCTCAACACCTATTTTCCTTAGCTTTTTTCTCTTTTCTGAACCTGATTCCCAGATAATTTCAATGGAATCTGTGAGCCAGTCAATGCACTACAAATAAATTCCTTTTCTGCTTAAGTTAGCTGGAGTGGTTTGCCTCCCAGAACACTGATTGGTAAAGTATTCAATAATGTTCAATCCATTTGTGTGTGTGTGTGTGTGTGTGTGTGTGTGTGTGTGTGTGTGTGTTT
>NW_022446118.1:0-2537 GCF_009761245.1 Sapajus apella | reverse complement strand
GCCAGGATGGTCTTGATCTCCTAACATCGAGATCCACCTGCCTTGGCCTCCCAAGGTTCTGGGATTAGAGGCATGAGCCCCTATGCCCGACAAATTTTTATTTTCTGTAAAGATGGGGACTTCCTATGTCACCCAGGCTGGTCTAAAACTCGTAGGCTCAAACAAACTTCCAGCCTTGACCTCCCAAAGTGCTGGAATTACAAATGTGACCCACTGCACATAGCTTGTTTTGTGTTATTGTTGTAGTTTTAAATAAACCAGCTTTGGCTGGACATGGTGGCTCACTATTGCAATCCCAGCACTTTGGGAAGCCGAGGTAGGCAGATCAAGAGGTCAGCAGATCCAGACCATCTTGGCCAACATGGTGAAACCTCATCTCTACTAAAAATACAAAACAATTATCTGGGCATGGTGATGCGTGCCTGTAATCCCAGTTACTCAGAAGGCTGAGCCAGGAGAACCACTTGAACCCAGCAGGTGAAGGACACAGTGAGCTGAGATCACAAGACTATGTCTGAAAAAATAAAATAAAATAAACCAGGTTTACTGAGGTATCATTCACATACAATCTACCCATTTATTCATTTTTATTTTATTTTTTGAAGTAAAGTTTCACTCTAGTCACCCAGGCTGGAGTGCACTGGTGTGATCTCAGCTCACTGCAGCCTTGGCCTGCGAGGTTCAAGCGATTTTCCTGTCTCAGCCTCCCAAGTAGCTGGAATTACAGGCACCCACCATCCCACCTGGCTAAGTACTGTATTTTTAGTAGAAACAGGGTTTCACCACGTTGGCCAGTGCTGGGATTACAGATGTGAGCCACTGTGCCCCACCCAATTTACTTACTTACTTTACACTTTAGTGTACAACCATAACGACAACCATCCTGACTATACAGGGGTTGGAGGAGACTGCAGAGAAATAGGGCTTGGCAGCAAAAGTGAGGCACAGCGCAGGGGACTGGCTCCCCAAGACTCACCCATGAAGTTACGCTTACTGGTGGCATCCATGCTGTTGAGAGTGATGGTCCCAATGGAGTTCTGGACAGTGGGAAGAAGCAGGGCTGGGCTGGAGCACAGGGAGTGGCCTCCTCTCCCACAACCAGGCTTCCCATCCCCCTCCTCCTGGAAAGAGGATCAGGGCAGGCAGGATGGGAGCCGGGGTGAGGCATCTTTTGCACAGTCCTAGGAGGGAGGCAGGAGCCCTGAGTCTCTCAGTACCAGGCACCCAAGCCATGGAAGACCTCAGTGCCCATGGGCAATAAATGAAGGTTTCACCAAAAGCCATAGGTCCCTGCCTTCTGGTCTCAGGTGTGGCTTCGTGTCCTGGTGGGTCCTGAGGGTGACTCCCCCTAGGGAGGAGGGGAAGGGCATCTCGCCTGCACAGAGCAGCTCTCAATCCACAACCAAGTGGACTGCCCAAAATTGCCCCACCGCAGGGACAGGGATTCGTGGTGACCAGGGCTCCTCACAGGCAGACCACCCCTCCCCCCAACACACACCCCCAACAGAACCAAGTTCTGGTTGCCAGGGCAACCACCTGGAGCTCAGCCCCTTCCCTGGCCCAATCAAACTGGGTGCACACTTATCCCCAAGTGTCCCCAGAACACTTATCCCCAAGCACTGAGTCACCTTGGGTGCAGGACCCTGGTCTCCTGACAAATGTCCCCATATGTCATGCTGAGGGCAGCAGGCTGGGCTGGCCAGGAGCCTCACTGGAGAGCTCTGGCCCTGCTCAGAAACATTCACTGGCTTGGACATCCCCATCTTAGTGAGAGCTGGGGCTCCATGCAAGGTCCCCCTCTAGGCAGATAACCTGACTTTCTGTCCCATTCTGCCCTTCCCAGCTCATCTGTCAATCCCTAAGGTTATGCAGCAGCTACCCCCATCAGGCCCTCAGAGCACTGGAGCCTCACCCACCTCCCCAGGGGCAGGACACTGATCCACTTCTGCACCTCCAGCAGCTGCTCAGAGTCTCAGGTCAGTCCCATGGTGTGGCTGTGGAAAGCCAGGGGCAGGAGGGGCAGGGCAGCCGGGGTCTTCCCCTCCAGCATGGCCCCTGTACCTCACTCAACTCACCTCAGAATCCAGTGGCTCCAGTGGAGGGGGCTTGGCCGTCTGCAGGTGGCTGTACCCTGGAAGAGGACATCATGTTCCCTGTGGGAGAGGAGGAGCAGGGGCTTGGGTGGAGGCTGGGGCAAGGTCTGCTGGTGACACAGGAACCCTGCAGGCCTGGGTCATCCCTAAAAGAAGTGTTGTCCTGCAGCACTGCACCTGAATGAGGGATCCAGGATCTCCCAAGGAAAAATTGCTCTCAAGGGAAAAAGAGGCCGGAAGTGTGGCCGTGTGAACCACACACTGGGCCTGAGCTGTGGGGCTCCTGGGTTGAGGCGTTGCCAGGAACACCCAAAGCCTGAGCCTCTGTCACTCAGCATCTCTGAGTGGGTGCCAGAAAAGGGGAAGAGGCCAGTGTCGGGTATGACTTGGCCATGGGAGGTTTCGTTTGAGGACCCTAGAAATAGCTGCGGCTCATGAAGAGCC
>NW_022446117.1:0-2537 GCF_009761245.1 Sapajus apella | reverse complement strand
AAAAAAAAAAGGCCAAAAGAAGAGATGGAAAAGCATCAGCCAGGGTGAGATGAAGAAAATCAAGTGCATGGTATTCTGAGAGCCAAGTAAAGAAAGTCTATCAAGATGAAAAAGGTAATCAGCTGTGTCAGATACTTCTGATGGGTCATAAAAAATGAGGGCTGAATGCCGGGCGCGGTGGCTCAAGCCTGTAATCCCAGCACTTTGGGAGGCCGAGGCGGGTGGATCACGAGGTCAAGAGATCGAGACCACCCTGGTCAACATGGTGAAACGCCGTCTCTACTAAAACTACAAAAAAATTAGCTGGGCATGGTGGCGCGTGCCTGTAATCCCAGCTACTCAGGAGGCTGAGGCAGGAGAATTGCCTGAACCCAGGAGGCGGAGGTTGCGGTGAGCCGAGATCGCGCCATTGCACTCCAGCCTGGGTAACAAGAGTGAAACTCCGTCTCAAAAAAAAAAATAAATAAATAATGAGGGCTGAGAATTTATCATTGGATTTAACAACATGGAGGTCACTGGTGATATAGACAAAGTCTTTTTTATGACATGGTGGGAGGGAAAGCTTATTTGGAGTTGGTTTAAGAGAGAATTGGTGATACCAGATACACAGAGCATGGGTAAGGTCCAGGGTCAGTAGTGAGCTGGAGGAAGTAAGGTCAAGAAGGTATTTTTTGGGTCAGGTGCGGGCTCACGCCTGTAATCCCAGCAGTTTGGGAAGCTGAGGCAGGCACATCATGAGGTCAGGAGATCGAGACCATCCTGGCTAATACAGTGAAACCCCGTCTCTACTAAAAATACAAAAAAATAGCTGGGCGTGGCACATGCCTATAGTCCCAGCTACTCGGGAGGCTGAGGCCAGAGACTTACTTAAACCCGGGAGGCAGAGGTCACAGTGAGCCAAGATTGTGCCACTGCACTCAGGCCTGGGCAATAGAGCAAGACTCTGTCTCAAGACAACAACAACAGAAAGATGTTTTTTGGATGAAAGAAGTCACAGGATGTTTTTATACTTCTGGGAATTTCCAGCAGAGAGAAAAATGGATACTGTAGGAGAGAGTGAGGGGAATGGCTGGAGTGAAACATGAGAGTAAGCAAGAGAGAATGGGAAAGGGGGTTTGGTAAGTCTTAGCTTTTTTTTGTTTGTGTGTTTTAAGACAGTATCTCACTCTATTGCCCAGGCTGGTCTGGAACTCCTGGGCTCAAGCAGTCCTCCCACCTTGGCCTGGAACTGCGGGGCTGAAGCAGTCATCCCACCTTGGCCTCCCAAAATATTGGATTATAGAGGTGAGCCACCATGCCCAGCCTGGTCTTAGCTTTTAGCTTTTATTTTTAATACACATTTTTTTTTTATTAGACACAGTCTCACTCTGTCACCCAGGCTGGAGTGCAGTAGCACCATCTCAGCTCACTGCAACCTCCGCCTCTCCGGTTCAAGTGATCCTCCCACCTCAGCCTCCTTAGTAGCTGGGACTACAGGCATGCACCACCACACCCACCTAATCGTTGTATTTTTAGTAGAGATGGGGTTTCACCATGTTGGCCAGGCTGGTCTCGAACTTCTGACTTCAAGTGATCCACCCACCTCAGCCTCCCAAAGTGCTGAGATTACAGATGTGAGCCACCACGCCCAGCCCAGTCTTAGCTTTTAGACAGGAGCATGGATCCGTCAGTAACAGATGGGAAACATGGATGCAGACTCTGGTGGATGAGAAAAGATGTTGATTGAAGATTGTGGAAATTCTTAGGGCTTCAGTCTTTTTGATGAAATAGGAAACAAGATGATCAGCTAAAAATTGCCAAAGAGATAGTGGAGATTTAGGAGAGAAGGCATAACTTGAATATTTGAGAAAATGAAGGCGAAGGAGAAGCCACAATGGAAAAATAGCACAGGGGTAAGATAAGCTGTTAGCTCTGTAAGCTCACTCCTACCACTGATCCTCTGCTGGAGCTGCTCTGAGTAGCCTGCTGTTCTGTGAAAATTCCTGGCACCCTTCAGCCTGTTCTTGCTCTTGCCTCTGCCAGGGACACTTTTGAAGATAACTGCATGACTTCCTCCCTCCCTCACTCACGGCTCCTCTGACAAGCCGCGCTCCCTGCCCCTTCCCTGTCTCTATCTTTCTCCTCTGATTTATTGTCTTCTTAATACTTACCAGTTCCTGACATCTTACTAGTTTTTTTGTTTAGTATGTGCCCCTCCTCCCCATATAATGTTCCATGATGGCCTGCCTTGGCATCTTTCACTGTTGCTATACTCCTAGTGTGTAGAACTGCCTGGTACGTAGTGGACATTCAGTAATTATTTGTTGAGTGAGCACACAGAAGTGCGTATCATACAGATCTGTTTACTTGCCAGAAACAGACTTCAGATTTGACTGCTGTCTCTTGATGGTGAAAACAAATAAGAAAACACAAGAGTTGGCCGGGCGCGGTGGCTCAAGCCTGTAATCCCAGCACTTTGGGAGGCCGAGGCGGGTGGATCACGAGGTCAAGAGATCGAGAACATCCTGGTCAACACGGTGAAACCCCGTCTCTACTAA
>NW_022446116.1:0-2537 GCF_009761245.1 Sapajus apella | reverse complement strand
GAATACAGACACGAGTCACAGCACCCGGCCAATTATTATTATTTTTTGAGACAGTCTTGCTCTGTTACCAGGCTGGACTGCAGTGGCACAGTCTTGGCTCACTGCAACCTCTCCTTCCCAGGTTCAAGCCATTCTCCTGCCTCAGCCTCCAGAGTGGCTGGAACTACAGGTGCTTGCCACCATGCTCAGCTAAGTTTTTGTATTTTTAGTAGAGACAGGGTTTCAGCATGTTGGTCAGGTTGGTCTTGAACTCCTGACCTCAAGTGATCCACCTGATTCAGCCTGCCAAAGTGCTAGGATTACAGGCGTGAGCTACTGTGCCCTGTCAATGATTAGTTTTCATTTTTTAATTTTTATTTTTCTGAGATAGAGTTTCACTGTTATTGCCCAGGTTGGAGTGCGGTGGTGTGATCTCGACTCACTGCAACCTCCACCTCCCGGGTTCAAGTGACTCTTCTGCCTCAGCCTCCTGAGTAGCTGGGATTACAAGCATGCGCCATAATGCCCAGCTAATTTTTTGTGTTTTAAGCAGGAATGGATGTTTCATCATGTTGGCCAGGGTGGTCTCCAACACCTGATCTCAGGTGATCTGCCCGCCTTGGACTCCCAAAGAGCTAAGATTACAGGCATGAGCCACTTGCACCTGGCCTAATGCTAAATTACAACTGTGTCTATCCAGAGTTCTTGTTAACTCTGTGAGGACAGATTCACCCCACCCTCAGGCTCCATACCAACCCCCAGTGCAGGAAGAATGTGTTTCTGGAATTGGCTGATTGACGAGGTTTGCCTCCTACCACCTGGTAGAAAGAAGCTGATATTTGTTTTCTGTAGTGCTGTAACGGATGACCACAGACCAGGTGGCTTCAGACAACAGAAATGTATTTTTGCACAGTGCTGGAGGCCAGAATCGGGGTGTGGGCAGGGCCACCGCGCTCCCTCTGAAGGCTCCAGGGAGGATCCTGCCTGCTTCCCCCAGCTTCTGGTGGTGGCTGACAGGCTTTGGTGTGGCCTGGCTTCACTCCAATTTCTGCTTCCATCACTGCATGGCTTTCTTCCCTGTCTCTGTATCTGTGTCCAAATTGCCCTCTTCTTATGAGAATGTTCATCATTAGGTTCAGGGGCTGCCTCAAGAATTGCTTGAACCCGGGGAGCGGAGATTGCCATGAGCCAAGATGGTGTCACTGCACTCCAGCCTGGGTGAGAGCTAGACCCTGTCTCCCAAAAAAGAAGGCAGGGCACTGTGGCTTCTGCATGTAATCCCAGCACTTTGGGAGGCTGAGGTGGATGGATCACCTGAGGTTGGGAGTTCGAGACCAGCCTGACCAACATGGAGAAACACTATCTCTACTAAAAATACAAAAAAAAGTAGCCAGGTGTGGTGGTGGGTGGCTGTAATCACAGCTACTCAGGAGGCTGGGCCCTAGAATTACTTGACCCTGGGAGGCAGAGGTTGCAGTGAGCCAAGATTGTGCCATTGCACTCCAGCCTAGACAACAAGAGTGAAACTCCATCTCAAACAAACAAACAAAAAATATTTATTAGCTGCCTTAATCCAATGTGACCTGCTTTAGTCCAATGTAACCTCATCTTAACTAATGTTTTTTTTTTTGAGACAGGGCCTAGCTCTGTCACTCAGGCTGTAGTACAGTGGCACCATCTTGGCTCACTACAACCTCTGCCTCCCAGCTCAAGTGATCCTCTTGCCTCAGCCTCTCAAGCAGCTGGGACTACAGGTGTGAACCACCACAGCTGGCTAATTTTTTTTTTTTTTTTTTTGTAGAGAGGAGTTTCTCTGTGTTGCCCAGACTAGCCTCAAACTCCTGGCCTCAAGTGATCCACCTACCGTGGCCTCCCAAAGTGCTGGGATTACAGGTGTGAGCCACTGTACTCAGCCCTAACTCATTATATCTGCAGTGATCCTATTTTTAAATCACGTCACATCCCCAGGTACAGTGGATGGAGAGGGCTCTTGGACTTCAATAAATACTTTTGGGGGATGAAGTTCTACCCCATACAAGGCTCAAAAAAGGAATTGTCAACCTAAATATCAAACAAGGAAAAGCTATCTAAAACAGAAGGATATTTATTTGGAAATAGACTTAGCAGTGGAAAAGGAGTGCTATAGTAAATAAACTATGTGCATATTGAGGGAGGGAATGGAAGACAGACATTTTGAAAGAAGAATTGAGGAGGATGACAATTGTTTTGAGATAATTATCCTTGGCTACAAAGATTGATAGCAATGGTAAGCTTGGCATGGTGGCTCACTCCTGTAACCCCAGCACTTTGGGAGGCTGAGGTGGGTGGATCACCTGCGCCCGGGAGTTCAAGACCAGCCTGGCCAACATAGTGAAACCCTGTCTCTACTACCAATACAAACATTAGCTGAAGCAGGAGAATCACTTAATCAGGAGGTGGAGGTTGCAGTGAGCCTAGATCTCACCACTGCACTCTAGCCTAAGCAACAGAGCAAGACTCCAACTCAAAAAAAAAAAAAAAAAAAAAAAAAAGTGAGTTTTGAATCTGCTGCTGGACAC
>NW_022446115.1:0-2537 GCF_009761245.1 Sapajus apella | reverse complement strand
ACACGCACCTTCACGGAGTAGGCGAACGCTATGAAGCCCAGGCAGCACCAGTTCATGAAGATGGTGTTGAACAGGGACCAGACGACGTGGTCGGGCACGGAGGCCTCACTCTGGATGTGGATCACGGTGGACGTGGGGAGCATGCTGCTCTGGGGCCCCCCCAGCACCGCCACTTCGTGCTCCTCTTTGAGCATCTTCTGGCTTTGGAGAAGGAAGTAGTGAGTGAAGGGTTGAGAAGTGTGGTTTTCCGTGTGGAGTCAGGGGCGGCTGTGGTATTCAGATGCTGGGAGGGCGCTCAGCGGTTCTTTTTCCCCCGTGTAGTTTCTGTTTCTCAGAAGCATGTATTTCTTGTAAGTTTCTATTTCCTGCTGTTTATAAATTGGTGAATTAGCCAGGGACCAATGGTTTGGAACAAATTCTTGAGGCTCAAATTACTTCATGGCAGAGTGGGAGGGAAGGCTGAGGGTTAAGGAGGGGCTTCCTCATCAGAAACTCCATTCAGGACTGGTCACTTCCTAAGTCTTGGGTTTAGGGGGCCCCGGGGATTTTACCCCAGGCTAGAAAGTGCAGGATCTCAGTGTCCTGGTTCAGGGCCCCTGCCAGCCCCCCACTCCAGGTCGGGGAACAATCCCCCCAAAGCCCTGACCTCACTCGCCACAGGCCTCATATCCTGAACTCCCTCGCCCTTTCCTGGGGCTGCAGTCCTGCTCTACCTGGGTTTGGAGGCGAAAGCTTCCCGTGTCTCCTGGTGCAGGTCAGAGACCCGGTCGCCCATGTTGGGCTCCCAAAGCAGCCCCCCAGGCCTAGGAATGGGGACTCTGGGAGCCCTGACTGAAGAGGGGGCTGTGCTGGGACGCGGGAGGATTCCAGGGCCTGTGGGGGCAGCTTCAGAGCCCAGGGCACACATGTGCCGCCCCACCTCCTCCCTGTGGGTCCCAGCATTGCCCATGGGTTTGGTTGGGTCGTAGCCAGGCAGGAGGGACCTGGAGGGTTGGCAGAGAATTGTCCCCCAGTAGGGAGGGAACCCTCAGGCAGAAGGATCATGAATCACAAATTAGGGAAAATCGGAGCCTAAAGGTGGACCTGCAATTCTTAATATCAGGTTCCTAAATTCTCTCTCTGCTTTCTTTTCTGCCCGCGTTGTCTGCTGCTACTTTTCTACAGAGATTAAAGCCACTGTTTGCATCCAACCATTTCTTTTTATTGTTTGTGTGAATCAGTGAATTTGTATCAGCATCTCGTGGCTGTAATTCTAAAGTAAAAGCTACGCTTTTGTTTGCGTGTGTATGTGTGTGTTTATGTGTACAGACACGGGCTTCATTGTGTGCTTTTGGTCACGAGTTACCAAATTTGGCTTAAAGAGTACTCATAAATTAAATAATAAGCCCAAATGCTTTTCACATTCATGTGACTTAAGTAAAATCTTTAATAAGCTAGCTTTACAATTACTGGTAATGTTAGAAATGTCTCAATAATAGTCAACATCGATTTTTGTTTGCATTTATTTACTTATTTTGTTTTTCTTTATTTATTTTTGAGACAGAGTCTCGCCCTGTTGCCAGGCTGGAGTGCAGTGGCGTGATCACGGCTCACTGAAGCCTCCAACCTCCGCCTCCTGGGTTCAAGTGATTCTCCGTCCTCAGCTTCCCAAGTAGCTGGGACTACAGGTGTGCGCCACCACGCCCGGCTACTTTTTGTACTTTTAGGAGAGACAGGTTTTCACTTTCACTGTGTTGGCCAGGATGGTCTCGATCTCTTGACCTCGTGATCCATCTGCCTCGGCCTCCCAAAGTGCTGGGATTACAGGAGTCAGCCACCGTGCCCGGCCTATTTATTTATTTTTTGAGACAGAGTCTCACTCTACTGCCCAGGCTGGAGTGCAGTGGCACAATCACGGCTCATTGCAAACTCCCCTCCTGGGTTCAAGTGAGTCTCCTGCCTCAGCCTCCCAAGTAGCTGGGACTATAGGCACCCACCACCATGCGCGGCTAATTTTTGTATTTTTAGTAGGTAAGGGATTTCGCCATGTTGGCAAGTCTGGCAGATCACCTGAGTTCGGGAGTTCGAGACCAGCCTGACAACATTGAGAAACCCCATCTCTACTACAAATAGAAAAATATCAGCCGGGGGTGGTGGTGCATGCCTATAATCCCAGCTACGCGGGAGGCTGAGGCAGGAGAATCGCTTGAACCTGTGAGGCAGAGGTTGCGGTGAGCTAAGTTCACGCCATTGCACTCCAGCCTGGGCAGCAAGAGCGATACTCTGTCTCAAATAAATAAATAAAGAAGAAAGAAAAATTCAAAAATGTCTGGTCCAGGCGCTGCCATTGTAGAAAAGTGTAAGGATCAAGGCCTGATATAGGACTTGGGTTAAGGGGCCAGGCCCAGCAGCAGATGGCGAGTATCTGGCCCTGGAGATTCTTTATCATCTGAGAAATTGCTTGGGATTTTATCACAGAACTACGGGTGCAGTGGTACAAGGATGCCCACGATCAGGGCCCAGATGTTCAGGCACTTGGCGGTGGAGGCGTAGGCCTG
>NW_022446114.1:0-2537 GCF_009761245.1 Sapajus apella | reverse complement strand
GCCAGGATGGTCTTGATCTCCTAACATCGAGATCCACCTGCCTTGGCCTCCCAAGGTTCTGGGATTAGAGGCATGAGCCCCTATGCCCGACAAATTTTTATTTTCTGTAAAGATGGGGACTTCCTATGTCACCCAGGCTGGTCTAAAACTCCTAGGCTCGAACAAACTTCCAGCCTTGGCCTCCCAAAGTGCTGGAATTACAAATGTGAGCCACTGCACCTAGCTTGTTTTGTGTTATTGTTGTAGTTTTAAATAAACCAGCTTTGGCTGGACATGGTGGCTCACTATTGCAATCCCAGCACTTTGGGAAGCCGAGGTAGGCAGATCAAGAGGTCAGCAGATCCAGACCATCTTGGCCAACATGGTGAAACCTCATCTCTACTAAAAATACAAAACAATTATCTGGGCATGGTGATGCGTGCCTGTAATCCCAGTTACTCAGAAGGCTGAGCCAGGAGAACCACTTGAACCCAGCAGGTGAAGGACACAGTGAGCTGAGATCACAAGACTATGTCTGAAAAAATAAAATAAAATAAACCAGGTTTACTGAGGTATCATTCACATACAATCTACCCATTTATTCATTTTTATTTTATTTTTTGAAGTAAAGTTTCACTCTAGTCACCCAGGCTGGAGTGCACTGGTGTGATCTCAGCTCACTGCAGCCTTGGCCTGCGAGGTTCAAGCGATTTTCCTGTCTCAGCCTCCCAAGTAGCTGGAATTACAGGCACCCACCATCCCACCTGGCTAAGTACTGTATTTTTAGTAGAAACAGGGTTTCACCACGTTGGCCAGTGCTGGGATTACAGATGTGAGCCACTGTGCCCCACCCAATTTACTTACTTACTTTACACTTTAGTGTACAACCATAACGACAACCATCCTGACTATACAGGGGTTGGAGGAGACTGCAGAGAAATAGGGCTTGGCAGCAAAAGTGAGGCACAGCGCAGGGGACTGGCTCCCCAAGACTCACCCATGAAGTTACGCTTACTGGTGGCATCCATGCTGTTGAGAGTGATGGTCCCAATGGAGTTCTGGACAGTGGGAAGAAGCAGGGCTGGGCTGGAGCACAGGGAGTGGCCTCCTCTCCCACAACCAGGCTTCCCATCCCCCTCCTCCTGGAAAGAGGATCAGGGCAGGCAGGATGGGAGCCGGGGTGAGGCATCTTTTGCACAGTCCTAGGAGGGAGGCAGGAGCCCTGAGTCTCTCAGTACCAGGCACCCAAGCCATGGAAGACCTCAGTGCCCATGGGCAATAAATGAAGGTTTCACCAAAAGCCATAGGTCCCTGCCTTCTGGTCTCAGGTGTGGCTTCGTGTCCTGGTGGGTCCTGAGGGTGACTCCCCCTAGGGAGGAGGGGAAGGGCATCTCGCCTGCACAGAGCAGCTCTCAATCCACAACCAAGTGGACTGCCCAAAATTGCCCCACCGCAGGGACAGGGATTCGTGGTGACCAGGGCTCCTCACAGGCAGACCACCCCTCCCCCCAACACACACCCCCAACAGAACCAAGTTCTGGTTGCCAGGGCAACCACCTGGAGCTCAGCCCCTTCCCTGGCCCAATCAAACTGGGTGCACACTTATCCCCAAGTGTCCCCAGAACACTTATCCCCAAGCACTGAGTCACCTTGGGTGCAGGACCCTGGTCTCCTGACAAATGTCCCCATATGTCATGCTGAGGGCAGCAGGCTGGGCTGGCCAGGAGCCTCACTGGAGAGCTCTGGCCCTGCTCAGAAACATTCACTGGCTTGGACATCCCCATCTTAGTGAGAGCTGGGGCTCCATGCAAGGTCCCCCTCTAGGCAGATAACCTGACTTTCTGTCCCATTCTGCCCTTCCCAGCTCATCTGTCAATCCCTAAGGTTATGCAGCAGCTACCCCCATCAGGCCCTCAGAGCACTGGAGCCTCACCCACCTCCCCAGGGGCAGGACACTGATCCACTTCTGCACCTCCAGCAGCTGCTCAGAGTCTCAGGTCAGTCCCATGGTGTGGCTGTGGAAAGCCAGGGGCAGGAGGGGCAGGGCAGCCGGGGTCTTCCCCTCCAGCATGGCCCCTGTACCTCACTCAACTCACCTCAGAATCCAGTGGCTCCAGTGGAGGGGGCTTGGCCGTCTGCAGGTGGCTGTACCCTGGAAGAGGACATCATGTTCCCTGTGGGAGAGGAGGAGCAGGGGCTTGGGTGGAGGCTGGGGCAAGGTCTGCTGGTGACACAGGAACCCTGCAGGCCTGGGTCATCCCTAAAAGAAGTGTTGTCCTGCAGCACTGCACCTGAATGAGGGATCCAGGATCTCCCAAGGAAAAATTGCTCTCAAGGGAAAAAGAGGCCGGAAGTGTGGCCGTGTGAACCACACACTGGGCCTGAGCTGTGGGGCTCCTGGGTTGAGGCGTTGCCAGGAACACCCAAAGCCTGAGCCTCTGTCACTCAGCATCTCTGAGTGGGTGCCAGAAAAGGGGAAGAGGCCAGTGTCGGGTATGACTTGGCCATGGGAGGTTTCGTTTGAGGACCCTAGAAATAGCTGCGGCTCATGAAGAGCC
>NW_022446113.1:0-2537 GCF_009761245.1 Sapajus apella | reverse complement strand
ACACGCACCTTCACGGAGTAGGCGAACGCTATGAAGCCCAGGCAGCACCAGTTCATGAAGATGGTGTTGAACAGGGACCAGACGACGTGGTCGGGCACGGAGGCCTCACTCTGGATGTGGATCACGGTGGACGTGGGGAGCATGCTGCTCTGGGGCCCCCCCAGCACCGCCACTTCGTGCTCCTCTTTGAGCATCTTCTGGCTTTGGAGAAGGAAGTAGTGAGTGAAGGGTTGAGAAGTGTGGTTTTCCGTGTGGAGTCAGGGGCGGCTGTGGTATTCAGATGCTGGGAGGGCGCTCAGCGGTTCTTTTTCCCCCGTGTAGTTTCTGTTTCTCAGAAGCATGTATTTCTTGTAAGTTTCTATTTCCTGCTGTTTATAAATTGGTGAATTAGCCAGGGACCAATGGTTTGGAACAAATTCTTGAGGCTCAAATTACTTCATGGCAGAGTGGGAGGGAAGGCTGAGGGTTAAGGAGGGGCTTCCTCATCAGAAACTCCATTCAGGACTGGTCACTTCCTAAGTCTTGGGTTTAGGAGGCCCCGGGGATTTTACCCCAGGCTAGAAAGTGCAGGATCTCAGTGTCCTGGTTCAGGGCCCCTGCCAGCCCCCCACTCCAGGTCGGGGAACAATCCCCCCAAAGCCCTGACCTCACTCGCCACAGGCCTCATATCCTGAACTCCCTCGCCCTTTCCTGGGGCTGCAGTCCTGCTCTACCTGGGTTTGGAGGCGAAAGCTTCCCGTGTCTCCTGGTGCAGGTCAGAGACCCGGTCGCCCATGTTGGGCTCCCAAAGCAGCCCCCCAGGCCTAGGAATGGGGACTCTGGGAGCCCTGACTGAAGAGGGGGCTGTGCTGGGACGCGGGAGGATTCCAGGGCCTGTGGGGGCAGCTTCAGAGCCCAGGGCACACATGTGCCGCCCCACCTCCTCCCTGTGGGTCCCAGCATTGCCCATGGGTTTGGTTGGGTCGTAGCCAGGCAGGAGGGACCTGGAGGGTTGGCAGAGAATTGTCCCCCAGTAGGGAGGGAACCCTCAGGCAGAAGGATCATGAATCACAAATTAGGGAAAATCGGAGCCTAAAGGTGGACCTGCAATTCTTAATATCAGGTTCCTAAATTCTCTCTCTGCTTTCTTTTCTGCCCGCGTTGTCTGCTGCTACTTTTCTACAGAGATTAAAGCCACTGTTTGCATCCAACCATTTCTTTTTATTGTTTGTGTGAATCAGTGAATTTGTATCAGCATCTCGTGGCTGTAATTCTAAAGTAAAAGCTACGCTTTTGTTTGCGTGTGTATGTGTGTGTTTATGTGTACAGACACGGGCTTCATTGTGTGCTTTTGGTCACGAGTTACCAAATTTGGCTTAAAGAGTACTCATAAATTAAATAATAAGCCCAAATGCTTTTCACATTCATGTGACTTAAGTAAAATCTTTAATAAGCTAGCTTTACAATTACTGGTAATGTTAGAAATGTCTCAATAATAGTCAACATCGATTTTTGTTTGCATTTATTTACTTATTTTGTTTTTCTTTATTTATTTTTGAGACAGAGTCTCGCCCTGTTGCCAGGCTGGAGTGCAGTGGCGTGATCACGGCTCACTGAAGCCTCCAACCTCCGCCTCCTGGGTTCAAGTGATTCTCCGTCCTCAGCTTCCCAAGTAGCTGGGACTACAGGTGTGCGCCACCACGCCCGGCTACTTTTTGTACTTTTAGGAGAGACAGGTTTTCACTTTCACTGTGTTGGCCAGGATGGTCTCGATCTCTTGACCTCGTGATCCATCTGCCTCGGCCTCCCAAAGTGCTGGGATTACAGGAGTCAGCCACCGTGCCCGGCCTATTTATTTATTTTTTGAGACAGAGTCTCACTCTACTGCCCAGGCTGGAGTGCAGTGGCACAATCACGGCTCATTGCAAACTCCCCTCCTGGGTTCAAGTGAGTCTCCTGCCTCAGCCTCCCAAGTAGCTGGGACTATAGGCACCCACCACCATGCGCGGCTAATTTTTGTATTTTTAGTAGGTAAGGGATTTCGCCATGTTGGCAAGTCTGGCAGATCACCTGAGTTCGGGAGTTCGAGACCAGCCTGACAACATTGAGAAACCCCATCTCTACTACAAATAGAAAAATATCAGCCGGGGGTGGTGGTGCATGCCTATAATCCCAGCTACGCGGGAGGCTGAGGCAGGAGAATCGCTTGAACCTGTGAGGCAGAGGTTGCGGTGAGCTAAGTTCACGCCATTGCACTCCAGCCTGGGCAGCAAGAGCGATACTCTGTCTCAAATAAATAAATAAAGAAGAAAGAAAAATTCAAAAATGTCTGGTCCAGGCGCTGCCATTGTAGAAAAGTGTAAGGATCAAGGCCTGATATAGGACTTGGGTTAAGGGGCCAGGCCCAGCAGCAGATGGCGAGTATCTGGCCCTGGAGATTCTTTATCATCTGAGAAATTGCTTGGGATTTTATCACAGAACTACGGGTGCAGTGGTACAAGGATGCCCACGATCAGGGCCCAGATGTTCAGGCACTTGGCGGTGGAGGCGTAGGCCTG
>NW_022446112.1:0-2538 GCF_009761245.1 Sapajus apella | reverse complement strand
AATAGGAGTGGTGAGAGAGGGCATCCTTGTCTAGTGCCAGATTTCAAGGGGAATGCTTCCAGTTTTTGCCCATTCAGTATGATATTGGCTGTTGGTTTGTTGTAAATAGCTTTTATTATTTTGAGATACATTCCATCGATACCTAGCTTATTGAGGGTTTTTAGCATAAAGGGCTGTTGAATTTTGTCAAAGGCCTTCTCTGCATCAATTGAGATAATCATATGGTTTTTGTCTTTGGTTCTCTTTATATGGTGAATTACGTTTATAGACTTGCGTATGTTGAACCAGCCTTGCATCCCCGGGATGAAGCCTACTTGATCATGGTGGATAAGCTTTTTGATGTGCCGTTGCAATCGGCTTGTCAGTATTTTATTGAAGATTTTTGCATCTATGTTCATCATGAATATTGGCCTGAAGTTTTATTTCCTTTTTGAGTCTCTGCCGGATTTTGGAATCAGGATGATGTTAGTCTCATAAGATGACTTGGGAAGGATTCCCTCTTTTTGTATTGTTTGGAATAGTTTCAGAAGGAATGGTACCAGTTCCTCTTTGTATGTCTGGCAGAATTCGGCTGTGAACCCGTCTGGACCTGGACTTTTTTTGGCTGGTAAGCTCTTAATTGCTGCCTCAACTTCATACCTTATTATGGGTCTGTTCAGGGTTTCGGCTTCTTCCTGGCTTAGGCTTGGGAGGAGGCAAGTGTCCAGGAATTTATCCATTTCTTCCAGGTTTACTAGTTTATGTACATAGAGTTGTTTGTAATAATCTCTGATGATGGTTTGAATTTCTGTGGAATCTGTGGTGATATCCCCTTTATCGTTTTTTATTGCATCAATTTGGCTATTCTCTCTTTTCTTTTTTATTAATCTGGCTAGTGGTCTGTCTATTTTGTTGATTTTTTGAAAAACCAGCTCTTGGATTTATTGATTTTTTGAAGGATTTTTTGTGTCTCTATAGCCTTTAGTTCTGCTCTGATCTTAGCTATTTCTTGTCTTCTGCTAGACTTTGAGTTTTTTTGACCTTGCTCCTCTAGCTCTTTCAGTTTTGATGATAGGGTGTCAATTTTTGATCTCTCCCTGCCTCTCATGTGGGCACTTATTGCTATATATTTTCCTCTAGAGACTGCTTTAAAAGTGTCCCAGAGATTCTGGTATGTTGTGTCTTCATTCTTATTGGTTTCTAAGAACATCTTTATTTCTGTCTTCATTTCATTGTTTATCCAGTCAACATTCAACAGCAAGTTGTTCAGTTTCCATGAAGCTGTGCGGTTCTGGGTTAGTTTTTGAATTCTGAGCTCTAACTTGATTGCACTGTGGTCTGAGAGACTGTTTGTTATGATTTCCGTTCTTTTGCATTTGCTGAGGAGTGATTTACTCCCAATTATGTGGTCAATTTTAGAGTACATGTGATGTGGTGCTGAGAAGAATGTATGCTCTGTGGATTAGGGGTGGAGAGTTCTGTAAATGTCTAATAGGTTTGCTTGGCCCAGGTCTGAGTTCAAGTCCTGGATATCCTTGTTAATTTTCTGTCTGGTTGATCTGTCTAATATTGACAATGGGGTGTTAAAGTCTCCCACTATTATAGTGTGGGAGCCTAAGCCTCTTTGTAAGTCGTTAAGAACTTGCCTTATGTATCTGGGTGCTCCTGTATAGGGTACATATATATTTAGGATCGTTAGCTCTTCTTGTTGCATTGATCCTTTTACCATTATGTAATGTCCTTGTTTGTCTCTTTGGATCTTTGTTGCTTTAAAGTCTGATTTATCAGAGATGAGAATTGCAACTCCTGCTTTTTTTTGCTCTCCATTTGCCTGGTAAATCTTCCTCCATCCCTTTATTTTGAGCCTTTGTGTATCCTTGCATGTGAGATGGGTTTCCTGGATACAGCACACAGATGGGTTTTGGCTTGTTATCCAATTTGCCAGTCTGTGTCTTTCGATTGGGGCATTTAGTCCATTTACATTTAGGGTTAATATTGTTATGTGTGAATTTGATACTGCCATTTTGGTGCTAGCTGGTTGTTTTGCCCATTAGTTGATGCAGATTCTTCATTGTGTTGATTCTCTTTACCATTTGGCGTATTTTTGGAGTGGCTGGTACTGGTTGTTCCTTTATATGTGTAGAGCCTCTTTCAGGAGCTCTTGTAAAGCTGGCCTGGTGGTGACTAAATCTCTGGGTACTTGCATGTTCACAAAGGATTTTATTTTTCTTTCATTTATGAAGATTAGTTTGGCTGGATGGGAGATTCTGGGTTGAAAGTTCTTTTCTTTAAGGATGTTGAATATTGGCCCCCACTCTCTTCTGGCTTGTAGGGTTTCTGCTGAGAGATCTGCTGTGAGTCTGATGGGCTTCCCTTTGTGGGTAACCCGACCTTTCTCTCTGGCTGCCCTTAGTATTTTCTCCTTCATTTCAACCCTGGTGAATCTGACGATTATGTGCCTTGGGGTTGCTCTTCTTGACGAATATCTTTGTGGTGTTCTCTGTATTTCCTGGACTTGAATGTTTGCCTGCCTTGCTAGGTTGGGGAAGTTTTCCTGGA
>NW_022446111.1:0-2538 GCF_009761245.1 Sapajus apella | reverse complement strand
TTTCTAACTCGCTGAATCTAAACACTGATGCAACTTCCTAAGGTGAAGGAACGGAAAGCAGAGCAGTTTGAACAACACGTTTCTCCTGTGTTTTAAACGCAGTCTTACTGCTACGTCTGATATGCATGTATATCTGGAAATATCTGTTTCCAAATTGTACAAAGAAAGGGTTTTTGAACTGCTGCAAACAAACATCGGTTTAACTCTGTAAGATGATTGTACTACTTGACAACCATACTGCTAGATAGCTGCGTTTTTGTTTTAGAGCAAGATATTTGTCATTGCACCCTACAGTCTCATTCACTCTGGAATTTCCAAACGCAGCTTTTAGAAGAAATGTGTTTCTAACTCGGTGAGTCTAAACACAGATGCAACTTTCCTAGGTGAATGAACACAAAGCAGAGCAGTTTGAAATATACGTTTCTCCTGTGTTTTAAACGCAGTCTTACTACTAGTTCTTACATGCCTGTATAAGGCTAGTAATATCTGTTTCCAGATTCTAAAAAGAAAAGATTTCTGAACTGCTGCAAACACACATCAGTTTAACTCTGTAAGTTTATCGTACAGCTTCACAACCATTCTTCTAGATTGCTGTGTTTTTGTTTTAGAGGAAGATATTTCTCATTACAGCCTTAAGTCTCATTCATTCTGGAATATCCAAATGCAGCTTTTAAAGAAAAGTTTTTCTAACTCGCTGAATCTAACCATTGATGCAACTTCCTAAGGTGAACGAACACAAAGCAGAGCAGTTTGAAATATGTTTCTCCTGTGTTTTAAATGCAGTGTTACTGCTGGTTCTCGTATGCCTGTATGTGGCTGGAAATATCTGTTTCCAGATTCTCCAAAGAAAAGATTTCTGAACTGCTGCACAGACCCATCAGTTTAACTCTGTAAGTTGATTGTACAGCTTGACAACCATTCTGCTAGATCGCTTCTTTTTTTGTTTTAGAGCAAGATATTTCTCATTACAGCCTTTAGTCTCAGTCACTATGGAATATCCAAACGCAGCTTTTAGAAGAAAGGTTTTTTTAATTCGGTTAATGTAAACATAGATGCAACTTCCTAAGGTGAACGAACACAAAGCAGAGCAGTTTGAACTAGAGGTTTCTGCTGTGTTTCATCGCAGTCTTGTTTCTAGTTCTTATATGCGTGTATATGGCTGGAAATATCTGTTTCCATATTCTCCAAAGAAAGGATTTCTGAACTGCTGCACACACACGTAAGTTTAACTCTGTAAGTTGATTGTGCAGCTTGACAACCATTCTGCTACATAGCTGCGTTTTTGTTTTACAGCAAGAGATTTCTCATTACACCCTTTAGTCTCATTCACACTGGAATATCAAAACGCAGCTTTTAGAAGAAACGTGTTTCTATCGTGCTGAATCTAAACAAAGGAGCAACTTCCTAAGTTGAACGAACCCAAATCAGAGTAGTTTGAACTAGACTTTTCTCCTGTGTTTTAAACGCAGTCTTACTGCTAGTTCTCATATGCCTGTATATGGCTGGAAATATCTTTTTCCAGATTCTCCAAAGGAAGGATTTCTGAACTGCGGAACACACACATCAGTTTAACTCTGTAAGTTGATTTTGCAGCTTAACAACCATTATGTTAGATAGCTGCGTTTTTCTTTTAGATGAAGATATTTCTCATTACAGCCTATAGTCTCAGTCACTCTGGAACATCCAAACGTAGCTTTTAGGAGAAACTTGTTAGCAACTCGCTGAATCGAAAGATAGATGAAACTTCCTAAGGTGAGCGATCAGAAAGAAGAGCAGTTTGAACTAGACATTTGTGTTGTGTTTTTAACGCAGTCTTACTGCTAGTTCTCACATGCCCGTATATGGCTGGAAATATCTGTTTCCAGATTCTCCAAAGAAAGGATTTCTGAACTGCTGCACACACACATCAGTTTATCTCAGTAAGTTGATTGTACAGCTTGACAACCATACTGCCATGTTGCTGCATTTTTGTTTTAGACCAAGATATTTCTCATTACAGCCTTTAGTCTCAGTCACTCTGGAATATCCAAAGGCAGCTTTTAGAAGAAACGTGATTCTAACTCGCTGAATCTAAACATAGATACAACTTCCTAAGCTGAAAGACAACAAAGCATAGCATTTTGAACTAGACGTTTCTCCTGTGTTTTAAACGCAGTCTTACTGCTGGTTCACATATGCCTGTATGGCTGGAAATAGCTGTTTCCAGATTGTCTAAAGAAAGGATTTCCGAACTGCTGCACCCACACATCAGTTTAACTCTGTAAGTTGATTGTACAACTTGACAACCATTCTGCTAGACAGCTGCTTCTTTGTTTTAGAGCAAGAAATTTCTCATTACAGCCTACAGTCTCATTCACTCTGGAATACTCAAATGCAGATTTTAGAAGAAAAGTTTTTCTAACTCGCTGTATCTAAACATTGATGCAACTTCCTAAGGTGAACGACCACAAAGCAGAGCAATTTGAAATAGTGGTTTCTCCTGTGTTTTAAACGCAGTTTTACCTCTGGTTCTTATATGCCTGTATATGGCTGTAAATA
>NW_022446110.1:1197-2539 GCF_009761245.1 Sapajus apella | reverse complement strand
ACTGCTACATTCACATATCTCTTTAACTCTACAAGGTGAATATAAACCTTCGAAATAATTCTGCTAGGTAGCTCCGTTTTTGTTTTGGGGCCAGATATTTCTCATTACACCGTATACTCCCATTCACTCAGGAATATTCAAACGCAGCTTTTATGAGAAAAGTGTTTCCATCTTGCTGCATCTAAACACAGATGCAACTTCCTAACCTGAACGAAAACACAGCAGAGCAGTTTGAAAGAGACGTTTCTCCTGCAGTTTAGACACGATCTTACCGCTAATCCTTACGTGCCTGTATATGGCCGGAAATATTTCTTTCTAGGTTCTCAAAAGAAAGAGTTTCTGAACTGCTAAATTCGCACATCTGTTTATCTCTGTAAGTTGAATATACTCCTTGACAATCATTCTGCTAGATAGCTCCGTTTTCGTTTTAGAAACACATATTTCTCATTACACCCTATACTCCCATTCACTCAGGAATATCCAAATGCAGCTTTTAGAAGAAACGTGTTTCTAACTCGCTGAATCTAAACATAGATGCACCTAAGTAAGGTGAATGAACACTCAGCAGAGCAGTTTGAAAGAGACGTTTCTGCTGTGGTTCAGAAGCGATCTTACCGCTCACTCTTATGTGCCTGTATGTGGCTGGAGATATCTCTTCCCAGATTCTACAAGGAAATGGTTTCTGAACTGCTACATTCACTTATCTGTTTAAGTCTGTAAGTTAAATACACACCTTGACAATCATTCTGCTAGATAGCTTCGTTTTTATTTTAGAGGCAGATATTTCTCATTACACAGTATACTCCTTTTCACTCAGGAATATCCAAACGCAGCTTTTAGAACAAACCTGATTCTAAGCCTCGGAATCTAAGCATAGATGCAACTTCCTAAGGTGAAAGAACACCCAGCAGAGAAGTTTGAAAGTGACGTTTCTCCTGTGGATTAGACGCGATCTACCACTAATTCTTAAGTGCCTGTATAGGGCTTTAAATATCTCTTTCTAGATTCTCCGAAGAAAGGGTTTCTGATCTGCTACATTCACACATCTGTTTAACCCTGTCAGTTGAATATACAGCTTGACAATCATTCTGCTACATATCTCCGTTTTTGTTTTAGAGCCAGATATGTCTCATTACACCCTATATTCCCATTCACTCAGGAATATCCAAACGCAACTTTTAAAAGAATCTTGTTTCTAACTCGATAAACCTAAACATAGATGCAACTAGGAAAGGTGAACGAACACACAGCAGAGCAGTTTGAAAGAGATGTTTCTTCTGTGGTTCAGACGTGAGATTACCGCTAATTCTTAAGTGCCTGTATATGGCTGGAAATAGCTCTT
>NW_022446110.1:0-1097 GCF_009761245.1 Sapajus apella | reverse complement strand
CGTGATATTACCGCTAATTCTTAAGTGCCTGTATATGGCTGGAAATGGCTCTTTCTATGTTCTCCAAAGAAATGCTTTCTGCACTGCTACATTCTCACCTCTCTTTACCTCTGTAAGGTGAATATACACCTTGACATTCATTCTACTGGATAGCTCCGTTTTTGTTTTAGAGCCAAATATTTCTCATTACACCCTATACTCCCATTCAGTCAGGAATATACAAATGCAGATTTTAGAAGAAACGTGTTTCTATCTCGTTGAATCTAAACATAGATGCAACATCCTAACTTCAACGAACACACAGCAGAGCAGTTTGAAATAGACGTTTCTTTGTAGTTTAGTTGCGATCTTACCGCTAATTCTTATCAGCCTGTATATGGCTGGAAATATCTCTTTCCAGATTGTCCAAAGAAAGGGTTTCTGAACTGCTGCATTCACACATCTGTTTAACTCTGTAGTTGAATCTACGCCTTGACAATCATTCTGCTACACAGCTTCGTTTTTGTTTTAGAGCCAGGTATTTCTCATTACACCCTATACTCCCATTCACTCGGGAATATCCAAACGCAGATTTTAGAAGAAACGTGTTTTTAACTCGTTCAATCTAAGCATAGATGCAACTTCCTAACTTCAACGAACACACAGCAGAGCAGTTTGAAATAGGCGTTTCTCTGTGGTTTAGTCGCGATCTTACCGCTAATTCTTATGAGCCTGTATATGGCTGGAAATATCTCTTTCCAGATTCCCGAAAGAAAGGGATTCTGAACTGGTGCAATCACACAACTGTTTAACTCTGTAAGTTGAATATACTCCTTGACAATAATTCTGCTACATAGCTCCGTTTTTGTTCTACAGCCAGATATTTCTCATTACACCCTACACTCCCATTCACTCAGGAATACCGAAACGCAGCTTTTAGGAGAGACGTGTTTCTAATTCGCTGAATCCAAACATAGATGCAACATCCTAAGGTGAATGAACACACAGCAGAGCAGTTTGAAAGAGACGTTTCTCCTGTGGTTTAGACGCGATCTTACCGCTAACTCTTATGAGCCTGTATATGGCTGGAAATATCTCTTTCCAGATTCTCCAAAGAA
>NW_022446109.1:0-2540 GCF_009761245.1 Sapajus apella | reverse complement strand
TCTCATTACACCCTATACTCCCATTCACTCAGGAATATCCAAAGGCAGCTTTTAGAAGTAACGTGTTTCTAACTCGCTGAATCTCAACATAGATGCAACTTCCTAAGGTCAAAGAACACACAGCAGAGCAGTTTGAAAGAGACGTATCTCCTGTGGTTTAGACGCGATCTTACCGCTAATTCTTATGAGCCTGTATATGGCTGGAAATGTCTCTTTCCAGATTATCGAAAGAAAGGGTTTCTGAACTGCTACATTCACACATCTGTTTAACACTGTAAGTTGAATATGCAGCTTGACTATCATTTTGCTATATAGCTCCGTTTTTGTTTTAGAGAAAGATATTTCTTATTACATCCTATACTCCCATTCACTCAGGAATATCCAAACGCACCTTTTTGAAGAAATGTGTTTCTAACTGGCTGAATCTAAACATAGATGCAACATCCTAAGGTGAAAGAAAACACAGCACAGCAGTTTCAAAGAAACGTTTCTCCTGTGGTTTACACGCGATCTTACCCCTAATTCTTTTAAGCCTGTATAAGACTGGTAATATCTCTTCCCATATTCTCCAAAGAAAGGGTTTCTAAACTGGTACATTCACAGATCTGTTTATCTCTGTATGTTGAATACAAACTTTGACAATCGTTCTGCTACATAGCTCCTTTCTTGTTTTAGATCCAGATGTTTCTCATTACACCCTGTACTCCATTTCACTCAGGAATATCCAAACACAGCTTTTAGAAGAAACGTGTTTCTAACTCGCTGAACCTAAAGATAGATGCAACTTCCTAAGATGAACGAACAAACAGCAGAGCAGTTTGACAGAGACGTTTCTCCTGTGGTTTAGCCGCCATCTTACCAGTAATTGTTATGAGCCTGTAGATGGCTGGAATTATCTCTTTCCAGATTCTCTAAAGAAAGGGTTTCTGAACTGCTACATTCACATCTGTTTAACTTTCTAAGTTTAATACACACCTTGACAATCATTCTGCTACATAGCTCCGTTTACTACAATTCACTCAGGAATATCCAAACGCAGTTTTGAGAAGAAACGTCTTTCTAACTCTCTGAATCTAAACATAGATGCAACTTCCCAATTTTTTTTTTTTTTTTTTTTTTTGGATACGGAGTTTCGCTCTTGTTACCCAGGCTGGAGTGCAATGGCGCGATCTCGGCTCACCGCAACCTCCGCCTCCTGGGTTCAGGCAATTCTCCTGCCTCAGCCTCCCGAGTAGCTGGGATTACAGGCACATGCCACCATGCCCAGCTAATTTTTTGTATTTTTAGTAGAGACGGGGTTTCACCATGTTGACCAGGCTGGTCTCGATCTCTTGACCTCGTGATCCACCTGCCTCGGCCTCCCAAAGTGCTGGGATTACAAGCGTGAGCCACCGCGCCCGGCCCCAATTTCTTTTTTTTTTCTTTCCAAGTGTATTTTTTTCTTTTCTTTTTTTTTTCCCATTTATTTATTTTATTGCATTTTAGGTTTTGGGGTACATGTGAAGAACATGCAAAATTGTTGCATAGGAACACACGTGGCAGTGTGATTTGCTACCTTCCTCCCCATCACCTACAACTGGCATTTCTCCCCCTGCTATCCCTCCCCATCTTCCCCCCCATCGTCCCTCCCCTATTTCCCCCCAACTGACCCCAGTGTGTAGTGCTCCCCTCCCTGTGTCCATGTGCTCTCATCGTTCAACACCCGCCTATGAGTGAGAACATGCGGTGTTTGACCTTCTGCTCCTCTGTCAGTTTGCTGAGAATGATGGTTTCCAGGTTCATCCATGTCCCCACAAAGGACCCAAACTCATCGTTTTTGATGGCTGCATAATATTCCATGGTGTATATGTGCCACATTTTTCCTATCCAGTCTATCTTCGATGGGCATTTGGGTTGGTTCCAGGTCCTTGCTATTGTAAACAGTACTGCAATGAACATTCTTGTACACATGTCCTTATAGTAGAACGATTTGTAATTCTTTGGATATATACCCAGTAATGGGATTGCTGGGTCAAATGGAATTTCTATTCCTATGTCCTTGAGGAATCGCCACACTGTCTTCCACAATGGTTGAACTAATTTACACTCCCACCAACAGTGCAAAAATGTTCCTATTTCTCCACATCCTCTCCAGCATTTGCTGTCTCCAGATTTTTTAATGTTCGCCATTCTTACCGGCGTGAGATGGTATCTCAATGTAGTTTTGATTTTCATTTCTCTGATGACCAGTGATGATGAGCATTTTTTCATATGTTTGTTGGCCTCACGTATGTCTTCTTTTTAAAAGTGTCTGTTCATATCCTTTGCCCACTTTTGAATGGGCTTGTTAGGTTTTTTCTTGTAAATCTGCTTTAGTTCTTTGTAAATTTTGGATATCAGCCCTTTGTCAGATGGGTAAACTGCAAAAATTTTTTCCCATTCTGTTGGTTGCCGATTCACTCTAATGATTGTTTCTTTTGCTGTGCAGAAGCTGTGGATTTTGATTAGGTCCCATTTGTCTATTTTGGCTTTTGTTGTCAATGCTTTTGGTGTTTTGGTCA
>NW_022446108.1:0-2541 GCF_009761245.1 Sapajus apella | reverse complement strand
TGCTGCTTCGTACCGGAAGGTGGCCTCACCCCAGCCCATGTCCAGCTCCCGCCTGTGTCCCGGGTTTCCAGGTGTTGATTAGGATTTGCTGCTCTGTGCCTGTCTCTCTATCCCTCTTAGGGCCTGTTATCTTTTTGCATTTGAGAGATTACAGTTTTCTCGTAGTGTAGAAAACTTTCACCTGTTTTTCTTCAACTGATGAAAACTCCTCTCTCCCTCTTTCTCTGGGATCTAACTGCACTTCTGTTAGGCAGCTCCCTATTTTCCAGGGCATCTTGGAGAATCTGCTCCTTTATGCATTTTCTGTTTGTGTTTCACGTTCACTGGTGTTGTGAGACGTCTAACCTGTTGTTAATCCCAGCGTTTTCGTTTGAGTTTTGCGACAGGGCCTCCTCCGTCGGCCAGGCTGGAGTGCAGCGGTGAGATCACAGCTCTCTGCAGCCTTGACCTCTGGGGCTCACCGGCTCAACGGATCCCCCCATCGCGGCTTCCCGAGTAGCTGGGACTCCAGGTGTGCGCCACCAGGCCCCCAGGTGGGAGCCAGCACCCCTGGGCTCATCCTACTGTTATCACCCGAACTGGATCCGTCCGGAACTCACGCTGTGTCAGAGTGGGACGGTATGAGTTGGACTGCATAGAGGTGACCGGCTGAATGAGGCCGTAGGGGTGGGCCCTGACCCACAGCGGCCGGAGTCCTCCTGAGGGGAGGAAGTGTGGACAGACACGTCAGGGAGCTGCAGGCACAGAGAGAAGACCGGTGACGACACTCAGAAAGAAGCCACCTGCAACCCCAAGCAGGGCTCCCCGGGGGCGAAGCTGCTGCCCCCTCACCCGGCTGCCAGCCTCCAGCCTGAGGCAGCGTTTCTGTCGGGGAAGCCACAGACTGAGGCGTCCTGTGACAGCCACCCTCGGGGACTCAGGAGCCTTCCCAGCACGTTATTCCTTTCAGACTTGCTTCTCTGTCACATCTTCCGTTGCTCACACCGGCTTACATTTTCCTTCAGAGGACGTCGTGGCTGCGATTTCTGGGTCCACGTGACCGTTCCTCCGTGGCTGCCCTTCTGGGTCCATGGCTGCTGATGCACTTGCCCACAGGCACCTCTCCCGGCGTGTGGGCGCGGCGGCATCTTCTCCTTGGATGCGGACGTCGTGTTGTGACGGCTTTGATCTCCCGGCGTGTTTGCTGGGTTGTTCTTGGCCTTCCTGGAAAGGGCGCTGCGCTTTGCTCTGCCGTGGAGTTCAGCTCCTTGCTGTTCGCGTTGGTCTTCGCGTGGCTGGTTCTGAAGCCTCCTAGAGCAGGTCCGGCTCAGCCTTTCCCGAGGGAGAGTCCAGCCCCACTCCCGGGACGTGCCCTGCTGGGCGGCTGCCGACGGCCCAGGGTCCTCAGGGCTCTCCCTCTGGCTGCTGGGGCTCCGGTCTCCCACCTGTGGGTTCCGGGGGCCCACAGTCCCCTAGAGCTCCCGCCATGCTCAAGAGTCTACCCTCCACGCACATGGCGCCCAACTCTGGAGGCCTCGGAGACCCTCAGCAGCCTTCTGGAGCTTTCTGTCTGTGCGGTTCCCTCCCTTCTGGAGCCCTGCCTGCCAGGTCCTGCTGCGGACGCTTTCCTGAGCCCTAGCTCCTTCTCCTCCGCCCTGCAGGACCACCCGCCCTACCTGGACGCCCACCCCTGCTCCACTGTCCTGAATGGGCCTCCAGTCCAGGGCTGGGGTAGCCCCGGCGCTCCTGTCCCTGCCCCTCCTGCGGGGGGCTCTGAGGGAAGCTGCAGGCTGTTACTCCAGGGTGGGTGGAACAGACGGGACCAGCCCCCTTTGCAGGAGCATTCTGGTTGGTTCCAGAATTCTCCTTTGCTACGAAGGCTGCTGGCACATCCCACACCGGGCACCCTTCACCTCGGACGTGCATTTATCGATGAAACGCCCTAATGGGACCTCCTGGATCAAATAGTGCAGTGACGTAGACACTGAGTGTTGACCTGGAACCTACCTCCGGAAAGGCCTCGTGCTCCGGCCTGGGATCCCGTGGCTCTGCCACCAGCCGCCCCCACAGGCCCCGCTGCCTCTCTGCGCCGGCTCAGCCATTGGGTGTTCCTCTGTGTGCACCGAGGTGTCCGCCCGGCACCCTCCTTCCCCTCTCTGCAGGCGGTCCCCCGCTCTGCCTGTGCAGCTGGCAGCCCAGACGCCCCCAAGCTCCCCACAGCTTCATGGTGCCGTGACCTGAGGCCTCCTCTGGTCCGTCCCTTTCCCAGGGTCAGGGGACCCATTTATGGAACCAGGACAGGAGGTGCCTTCCCGGAGCCCTGTCCCAGAACTGGACCCGGGAGGCAGCACCCAGTGGCGGCTCAGCCCCCAGAGCCACTTCTGAGGTCCGACATTCCTTTGCTCCCACCAGGGAGGCCCCCTGGCTTGGACCCCAACTCTCGGTGCCTCGGTTTCCTCACCTGGAAGGTGGCATGTTGAATGTGCCTGGGCTTGTGTCTGTGCACTGACCTACAGCGACCCTGAGCTTGGAGAACTCGAATGTCTGGAAGGATGGGGGCCA
>NW_022446107.1:0-2541 GCF_009761245.1 Sapajus apella | reverse complement strand
TGCTGCTTCGTACCGGAAGGTGGCCTCACCCCAGCCCATGTCCAGCTCCCGCCTGTGTCCCGGGTTTCCAGGTGTTGATTAGGATTTGCTGCTCTGTGCCTGTCTCTCTATCCCTCTTAGGGCCTGTTATCTTTTTGCATTTGAGAGATTACAGTTTTCTCGTAGTGTAGAAAACTTTCACCTGTTTTTCTTCAACTGATGAAAACTCCTCTCTCCCTCTTTCTCTGGGATCTAACTGCACTTCTGTTAGGCAGCTCCCTATTTTCCAGGGCATCTTGGAGAATCTGCTCCTTTATGCATTTTCTGTTTGTGTTTCACGTTCACTGGTGTTGTGAGACGTCTAACCTGTTGTTAATCCCAGCGTTTTCGTTTGAGTTTTGCGACAGGGCCTCCTCCGTCGGCCAGGCTGGAGTGCAGCGGTGAGATCACAGCTCTCTGCAGCCTTGACCTCTGGGGCTCACCGGCTCAACGGATCCCCCCATCGCGGCTTCCCGAGTAGCTGGGACTCCAGGTGTGCGCCACCAGGCCCCCAGGTGGGAGCCAGCACCCCTGGGCTCATCCTACTGTTATCACCCGAACTGGATCTGTCCGGAACTCACGCTGTGTCAGAGTGGGACGGTATGAGTTGGACTGCATAGAGGTGACCGGCTGAATGAGGCCGTAGGGGTGGGCCCTGACCCACAGCGGCCGGAGTCCTCCTGAGGGGAGGAAGTGTGGACAGACACGTCAGGGAGCTGCAGGCACAGAGAGAAGACCGGTGACGACACTCAGAAAGAAGCCACCTGCAACCCCAAGCAGGGCTCCCCGGGGGCGAAGCTGCTGCCCCCTCACCCGGCTGCCAGCCTCCAGCCTGAGGCAGCGTTTCTGTCGGGGAAGCCACAGACTGAGGCGTCCTGTGACAGCCACCCTCGGGGACTCAGGAGCCTTCCCAGCACGTTATTCCTTTCAGACTTGCTTCTCTGTCACATCTTCCGTTGCTCACACCGGCTTACATTTTCCTTCAGAGGACGTCGTGGCTGCGATTTCTGGGTCCACGTGACCGTTCCTCCGTGGCTGCCCTTCTGGGTCCATGGCTGCTGATGCACTTGCCCACAGGCACCTCTCCCGGCGTGTGGGCGCGGCGGCATCTTCTCCTTGGATGCGGACGTCGTGTTGTGACGGCTTTGATCTCCCGGCGTGTTTGCTGGGTTGTTCTTGGCCTTCCTGGAAAGGGCGCTGCGCTTTGCTCTGCCGTGGAGTTCAGCTCCTTGCTGTTCGCGTTGGTCTTCGCGTGGCTGGTTCTGAAGCCTCCTAGAGCAGGTCCGGCTCAGCCTTTCCCGAGGGAGAGTCCAGCCCCACTCCCGGGACGTGCCCTGCTGGGCGGCTGCCGACGGCCCAGGGTCCTCAGGGCTCTCCCTCTGGCTGCTGGGGCTCCGGTCTCCCACCTGTGGGTTCCGGGGGCCCACAGTCCCCTAGAGCTCCCGCCATGCTCAAGAGTCTACCCTCCACGCACATGGCGCCCAACTCTGGAGGCCTCGGAGACCCTCAGCAGCCTTCTGGAGCTTTCTGTCTGTGCGGTTCCCTCCCTTCTGGAGCCCTGCCTGCCAGGTCCTGCTGCGGACGCTTTCCTGGGCCCTAGCTCCTTCTCCTCCGCCCTGCAGGACCACCCGCCCTACCTGGACGCCCGCCCCTGCTCCACTGTCCTGAATGGGCCTCCAGTCCAGGGCTGGGGTAGCCCCGGCGCTCCTGTCCCTGCCCCTCCTGCGGGGGGCTCTGAGGGAAGCTGCAGGCTGTTACTCCAGGGTGGGTGGAACAGACGGGACCAGCCCCCTTTGCAGGAGCATTCTGGTTGGTTCCAGAATTCTCCTTTGCTACGAAGGCTGCTGGCACATCCCACACCGGGCACCCTTCACCTCGGACGTGCATTTATCGATGAAACGCCCTAATGGGACCTCCTGGATCAAATAGTGCAGTGACGTAGACACTGAGTGTTGACCTGGAACCTACCTCCGGAAAGGCCTCGTGCTCCGGCCTGGGATCCCGTGGCTCTGCCACCAGCCGCCCCCACAGGCCCCGCTGCCTCTCTGCGCCGGCTCAGCCATTGGGTGTTCCTCTGTGTGCACCGAGGTGTCCGCCCGGCACCCTCCTTCCCCTCTCTGCAGGCGGTCCCCCGCTCTGCCTGTGCAGCTGGCAGCCCAGACGCCCCCAAGCTCCCCACAGCTTCATGGTGCCGTGACCTGAGGCCTCCTCTGGTTCATCCCTTTCCCAGGGTCAGGGGACCCATTTATGGAACCAGGACAGGAGGTGCCTTCCCGGAGCCCTGTCCCAGAACTGGACCCGGGAGGCAGCACCCAGTGGCGGCTCAGCCCCCAGAGCCACTTCTGAGGTCCGACATTCCTTTGCTCCCGCCAGGGAGGCCCCCTGGCTTGGACCCCAACTCTCGGTGCCTCGGTGTCCTCACCTGGAAGGTGGCATGTTGAAGGTGCCTGGGCTTGTGTCTGTGCACTGACCTACGGCGACCCTGAGCTTGGAGAACTCGAATGTCTGGAAGGATGGGGGCCA
>NW_022446106.1:0-2541 GCF_009761245.1 Sapajus apella | reverse complement strand
TCTCACACTTTTCTATCAATGTGTCCTCATGGCAGAAGGCAGCCTTTCGTTAAATCTGGGAATTCATCAGAAAGAGGACAACCCAAGTCTCATTTCAGAGACAAGTCTGGTATACTCTTAGAAACCGATGTGACTGTCATCCCTAAGTACATTAATGTTTTTGCTGTCTCAAGATACTCAAGGGAAACTGATGCTTTTGAAAGATGTCCCATGTTTATCACATGGCATTCAAAGTAGCCTAAGTTGAGATGATATGAGGAAGATTCAAGCTGTCAGTTTCAATTTCCCAAGATCTGTTCCACAGAAGATGAGCAGATCTCACTCCGGAGGCCACTGACTGAAGGGCAGTCTGGTCCCAGAACCATGGAGAATTTGAAGATGAGGTGGAGAACTCAGAAAGAAACATGAAAGTCTCTCTGGAGAGCAGAAGCCTGAGAGAAAACCAAACCAAACCCATTCTCCCATTGCCACCCAGAGACACTGTCAACGTTTTGAGCTCACGGGGGAAGTGTAGGCTTTCCACACTGTCAATGTCTACGTTAAGGGAGTGAGGCAGCCTGAAACCTCTTGCTCCTAGGTCCCCCATTCCCCTTCCAGCTGGAAATTTGTGACCAGATTAGCCAGAAATGGGATGAGAATGCTTAGGGGACTGGGTCGTAAGATCGAAGGCTGGTCTTGTAGCAGTAATGACGGTTCCTAGGGAGACCGTGACATCACTACATTCCACTCCCCCTGGGGGAGGGGACCACATCGAGGAGATGCCTGAGTCACTGCTCCATGATGGGGGAGGGGGATGCAGGGCTGGGACCCAGGTCCTTGGAGATGCCAGCCCAAAGAGGACAGGGAGGTCGCAATGGAGGTGCAGGACGGGAGGGCAGAGTCTGCAACAGGGATTCCCAGGAGTCACCAGCCCAAAGTCACCCAGAAATGACTGATGAGGGTGGGAACTGGGGGACCCAGGTCCTTAGAAACATGAGCCCACAGAGCCCAGGGAGGTCAAGTTTGGGGCAGGAAAAGGTGAGGCCCAAGTAGGGAGTGGGGAGCCTCAGGGGTTACACATCCAAAGTCACCCTGGGGTTATTGGCAAGGGCAGCGGCTGGGCCCCTTGCTGAAGGGGTGGGGCTGACTGACAAGACATTGGTAGGGGGAGCCCAGAGCCACCGGGGTTGGGGACCCACCCAGTCTGGTGTGTCTCACAAGTGTTATGGACTCTGGCAGCGGTCTTGCTGTAGGAGGGAATCTGTGTGTATGTTACCTTTTTCCTAGCGGAGGCTAATTTCATCTTGCGAATTTCTTCTGACATCGCCATGGTGGGTGGGGGAGGGAGGAGCGGTTGGGGAGGGAGGTGGGGTTGGGGCCACATCAGCACAATTCAAGGGAGCACTGGTAAGCAGCTCCACTCTCCTACCAGGCAGTTGTGTTGACTGAGCCAGAGGACGTGGTAACCAGGGCCACACTAGAATGTAGAATAGGGGCGTGGCCTTCGTGCTCCAATCCCATTGGTCAATGAAAAAGATGAAAGGGATGGAGGCGTGGCCAGGCAGCAGCAGCTTCGGAGGGACCTATGGCACCCCAAGGAAAGCTGCCCCTGCAACTCCTGTCCCCGCCCACTCTGAGAGGGGAGGGGCCACCCACTCCGGGAGAGAGGGGGCGCCGGCTTTTGATTTTCAACCTTTAAATGTACCAAAGCATGCCGCCCTATGTTTGAAGAGGTGACCTTATGGGGAGATGACAGTGTGGGAAACAATCCTGCCTAGGCCGAGGCCTCATGGAGCCCAGGGTTCCCTAGGGCCAGGAGGGCACTGGAGCTCACCCTGACACCCATTGGAAACCTGAAATCCACACCTGCAGGAGATCAGGAAAGGGGTTCAGCCTCCAATGAACCTGCAGCCAGGTGAGACAGGCACAGGTGGGAGCCAAGCAGATCTCCTGCCTGACCTTCCTCTCCTGCCTCCCCCAAGCAGAGGAGAAGTGACAGCTGTCCATCAGCCCATTGCCTAGATTGAAGCCACTGAATCTGGATCCCAACAGGCCCAAGGCAGTCCTGTCTCTGGTGAGGACCTGGCAGACAGATATGATGTTCCCAAGTGGCTCTATAAACCTTATTGTGGATAATCAAGGAAATGGGCAAGACCATCATGCTCAGCCAAGAACCTGGCAGGTGCGAAGGAAACCAGGGGTAGACAGAAGTCAGTTTGGTTCCAGGCCTGGCCCTGGAACGGTGGTGGACTGGGGCAGCCACAATGAAGGGGAACGGATGGCCATGGGCTGTGTGGCCAAGGCTGTTAGCTCCTGCAGCACCTGCGGAATATCCTCCCAGGCCTGGCTCTGCACTCACGCTTGTGCCTGGAGTCACAGGTGCCTGGACAGTGGCCTAAAGGAGGGATGGTGGAAGGAAAGGCACTTCTGGCCACATGTGGGCACCTAAGCATGGGACAGAGGGGCATCCTGCCCCAAAGAGATCATACAGGCCAAGAACTCAAGCAGATGTACTCCCTGGTCCTGGGTCACATCAATTAAGTCAGAGCCTGTCCTGACCCT
>NW_022446105.1:0-2542 GCF_009761245.1 Sapajus apella | reverse complement strand
TTGGAAAATCTTTCACAATGTAGCACAACACATGTCACATTCCCGGTACAGCACAGCAGCCTGCACTATTGTGGTGTGGTGCCCCAGCAGTGACTGTACTACAACACATGTCACATTCCCGGTGTAGCACAGCAGTCCGCACTATTGTGGTGTGATGCCCCAGCGGTGACTTGTGCTACATCTGAATGTGATCAATACCACTGAATTCACACTTAACATTTTAGAATTTGCTACAATGGCAAATTCCAATATGTGTATTTTGCCACCTTTTTATCATAAAAAGAGGGGTAAAATATAGTACTGACAGGCTGGTCATGGTGGCTCATGCCTATAATCCCAGCACTTTGGGGGCCCGAGGCAGTAAATCACAAGATCAGGAGTTCGAGACCAGCCTGGCCAACATGGTGAAATCCTGTCTCTACTAAAAATAAATTAGCTGGGCATAGTGGTGGGCACCTTTAATCCCGGCTATTCGGGAGGCTGAGGCAGGAGAATCACTTGAACTGGGGAGGCGGAGGGTGCAGTGAGCCAAGATCGAACTCCAGCCCAGGCGACAGTGAGACTCCATCTCAAAAAAAAAAAAAAATGTACTGACATTAAAAATTATAGCAAGGAGGCTGGCATGGTGGCTCATGCCTGTAATCCCAGAACTTTGAGAGGCCGAGGTAGGCAGATCACCTGAGGCCAGGAGTTCGAGACCAGCCTGGCCAACATGGTGAAACCCTGTCTCTACTCAAAAAATAGAAAAATTAGCCAGACGAAATCTTGGCTTATTGCAACCTCCACCTCCTGGGTTCAAGAGATTCTCCTACCTCAGCCTTGTGAGCCTCCTGAGTAGCTGGGATTACAGGTATGTGCCACCATGTCAGGCTAATTTTGTATTTTTAGTAGAGACCGGGTTTCCCCATGTTGGTCAGGCTGTTCTGGAACTCCCGACCTCAGGTGATCTGCCTGGCTCGGCCTCCCAAAGATCTGGTATTACAAGTGTGAGTCACTGCGATGGCCTTTTTTTTTTTCTTTTTGAGATGGAGTCTTGCTCTGTCCCCCAGGCTGGAGTGCAGCGACACAATCTTGGCTCACTGCAACCTCCACCTCTCGGATTCAAGCGATTCTCCTTCCTCAGCCTCCACGCCTGGCTAATTTTGTATTTTCAGTAAAGACGGAGTTTCACCATGTTGGCCAGGCTGGTCTCAAACTTCTGATCTCTAGTGATCCCACCCAGCTTAGCCTCCCAAAGTGCTGGGATTACAGGCATGAGCTACCTCACCCAGCCCTAATAGGCTTTGAGGACCACTTTGACTATTGTGAAAAGACTGAATTAAACACAGACCTGCCTCCCTGCTTATGTGGGGGACAATGAGGTGTTGAGTCTTCCAGGTGAGATATAATGGCTTGGATCAGGGGTCAGGTGGGGCTGGAGAAAAGTAATTGGATTCCAGTTTGTTTCAGAGGCTGTAATGGGTGCCCTTGATACCTTCGCCAAATCCACTTTACCTGGGCGGGATGCTGTGAGTTTTGGCTGCTCTCATCTGGAGAACTGGCTCTGCTGACTTGGGCCTCCTCCAAAAAGTTACACCCTTCATCACCACCACCACTCACTGGCAGCCAAAGGCTGACCAATATTAGGAACAAAAGGCCCAGCCCCACAGCCCTGCCTCAAAGCAGGGCAGCCCTGTGGCACAGAGCCCCTGTGTGGCAAGCTGAGCATAAAGCGGCTGAGCCCACGTCCTTGCTTTGTTCTGTCTTCTTTCCTATCCTGTTTCCCTCACCGCTTTGAGGTTTATCCTGGAGAGCGCCCTCTAGACAAATGGCATGTACTCAAATCCCTGCCTCAGGCTCTATTTCTAGGGAACCCAACCTAAGACTGAGGAGGTGACGGGATTAGTGGCTGGTAAACAGGATATGAGGATTGAGGCGGGGAACAGGCATGTCTCCCTTCCTTTACCTAGTTGTTCTAGACAGAACCTGCTCAGCAAAAGTGAAGGTGCCCGCAGTGCTATCACAGAGCGCTGTAACAAGGTGATGTGGCAGATGGACTCTCTTTTTTTTTTTTTTTCAGATGAGTCTTACTCTGTCACCCAGGCTGGAGTGCAGTGGTATTTCGGCAGACTGCAACCTCTGCCTCCTGTGTTCGAGCAATTCTCCTGGCTTAGCCTCCTGAGTAGCTGGGATTATAGGCATGCGCCACAATGCCCAGCTAATTTTTGTATTTTTTTTTTGTTGTTTTAGTAGAGACAGGGTTTCACCATGTTGGCCAGGATCGCCTCGAACTCCTGACCTCGTGATCCTTCCACTTCGACCTCACAAAGTGCTGGGATTACAGATGTGAGCCACCATGCCCAGATGGACTCTTGTGCAGGCCCTGCTGTCTGATGAGGTCCAAGTGACTCTGGCTGGGTCCGGAGAATAAAGATTTTAGGGTCCAGGCATCATGGCTCGTGCCTGTAATCCCAGCATTTGGGATGCCAAGGCCGGAACCCCACCTCTACAAAAAGCAAGTCAGGAATGATGGCGCACACCTGTAGTCCCAGCTACTCAGGAA
>NW_022446104.1:0-2542 GCF_009761245.1 Sapajus apella | reverse complement strand
TATACTCCCATTCACTCAAGAATAACGACACGCAGCTTTTAGAAGAAACGTGTTTCTAACTCGATGAATCGAAACATAGATGCAACTTCCTAAGTTCAACGAACACACAGCAGAGCAGTTTGAAAGAGACGTTTCTCCTGTGGTTTAGACGCGCTCAGAATGCTAATTCTTATTAGCCTGTATATGGCTAGAAATATCTCTTTCCAGATTCTCCAAGGAGAGGGTTTCTGAACTGCTACATTCACACATCTGTCTAACTCTGTAAGTTGAATAAACACCTTGACAATAATTCTCGTACATAGCTCCGTTTTTGTTTTAGAACCAGATGTTTTTCATCAAACCCTATACTCCCAATAACCCAGGAATATAGAAAGGCAGCTTTTAGAAGAAACCTGTTTCTAACTCGCTGAATCTAAACATAGATGCAACTTCCTAATGTGAACCAAACACAGCAGAGCCGTTTCAAAGAGATGTTTCTCCTGTGGTTTAGACGCGATCTTACCGCTAAAGCTTATGAGCCTGTATAAGGCTTGAATTATCCCTTTCCAGATTCTCCAAAGCATGTGTTTCTGAACTGCTACATTCACACATCTGTTTAACTCTGTAAGTTGAACATACACCTTGACAATCATTCTGCTACATAACTCCGTTTTTGTTTTAGAGCCAGATGTTTCTCATTAAACACTATACTCCCATTCACTCAGGAATATCGAAACGCAGCTTTTTGGAGAAATTTGTTTCTAACTCGCAGAATCTAAACATAGATGCAACTTCCGAAGGTGAACGAACACATAAGAGAGCAGTTTGAAAGAGGCGATTCTCCTGTGGTTTTGACGCGATCTTACCGCTAATTCTTAGGTGACTGTATATGGCTGCAAATATCTCTTTCCAGATTCTCCAAAGAAAGGTTTTCTGAACTGCTACATTCACTTGTCTGTTTAACTCTCTAAGTTGAGTATACACCTTGACAATCATTCTGCTACATAGCTCTGTTTTTGTTTTAGAGCCCGATGTTTCTGATTACACCCTATACTTCCATTCACTCAGGAACATCCAAACGCCGCTATTTTGAGACACGTGTTTCTAACTCGCTGAATCTTAACATAGATGCAACTTCCTAAGGCGTACGAACACACAGCGGAGCAGTTTGAAGGAGACGTTTCTACTGTGATTTAGATGCGATCTTAAAGCTAATTCTTAGGAGCCTGTATATGGCTGGAAATATCTCTTTCCAGATCTCCAAAGAAAGGGTTAGTGAACTGCTACATTCACACAATTGTTTAACTCTGTAACTTTAATATAAACCTTGAGTATCATTCTGATACATAGCTCCGTTGTTGTTTTAGAGCCAGATATTTCCCATTACGCCCTATACTCCCATTCACTCAGGAATATCTAAACGAAGATTTTAGAAGAAACCTGTTTCTAACTCGCTGAATCTAAACATAGACGCATCTTCCTAATGTGAACGAACAGAGAGCAGAGCAGTTTGAAAGAGACGTTTCTCCTGTGGTTTAGACGTGATCTTAAAGCTAATTCTTAGGAGCCTGTATATGGCTGGAAATATCTCTTTCCTGATTCGCCAAGGAAAGGGATTCTGAACTGCTACATTCACACATCTGTCTAACTCTGTAAGTTGAATACACAACTTGACAATCATTCTTCTACATAGATCCGTTTTTGTTTTAGAGCCAGATATTTCTCATTACACCCTATAATCCCAATAACACAGGAATATCCAAACGCAGCTTTTAAAAGAAACCTGTTTCTAACTGTCTGAGTCTAAATATAGATGCAACTTCCTAATGTGAACCAAACACAGCAGAGCAGTTTGAAAGAGTCGTTTCTCCTGTTTTTTATACACGATCCTACCGCTAAATCTTATGAACCTGTATATGGCTGGAATTATCTCTTTCCAGATTCTCCAAAGAAACTGTTTCTGAACTGCTACATTCACACATCTGTTTAACTCTGTAAGTTGAACACACATCTTGACATTCATTGTGCTACATTGCTCCGTTGTTGTTTTAGAGCCCGATATTTCTCATTACACCCTATACTCCCATTCACTCAGGAATATCCAAACGCCGCTATTTGGAGAAACGTGTTTCTAACTCGATAAATCTAAACATAGATGCAACTTCCGAAGGTGAACGAACACACAGCGGAGCAGTTTGAAAGAGATATTTGTCGTATGATTTAGATGCGATCTTAAAGATAATTCTTTAGAGTCTGTATATGGCTGGAAATATCTATTTGCAGGTTCTCCAAAGAAAGGGTTAGTGAACTGCTACATTCACATAATTGTTTAACTCTGTAAGTTTAATATACACCTTGACAATCATTCTGCTACATAGCTCCGTTTTTGTTTTACAGCCAGATATTTCTCATTACACCGTATACTCCCATTCACTCAAGAATATCGACACGCAGCTTTTAGAAGAAACGTGTTTCTAACTCGCTGAAACGAAATATAGATGCATCTTCCTAAGGTTAACGAACACACAACAGAGCAGTTTGAAAGAGATGTTTCTCCTGCGGT
>NW_022446103.1:0-2543 GCF_009761245.1 Sapajus apella | reverse complement strand
AAATTTTGAATTATGAGCCATATTTAAGTTACAATCTTGAATAAATCCCCTAATCTTTCTGTAATTACATATAAGTCTCAACAAGGTAGATACTAATTCAAGTGGAAACTTACCTATGAAATCCGGAGATTTTACAAGTTCATTGAGGAAACTTGATAATGAAGAAAATGTATATTAAAGAATTCTTAAGTGTCAAAATTAATTGTATTAAAATCATTTTGTGTAAGTATTGATTATTTGGCTACTTTAGCATGAGATATCATGTCATTCTATATTTCTTAAAACCTTTAATATATTATCAATTGGATATTATTTAAAGTTTTACATAAGCTGACAGTTCAATAAAGCAATTACGATCAAAATTATTTTTACATTTAGAACATGAAAACTAAGAAGAGGGATTAGATTTTTTCTCTAAATTTATTCTACAAAGTTAATTATGTAATTATTTTTATAAAGTTAATAAATATTTTAACACAAGAGGCAGCAAACCTTTGGAGAGGAAAACTCTCTTATTGAATTCAATTCAATTTGTCAAACATTTAATGAATAATGACAATACTTTCAAGAATACACAAATTAGGAAGACAAAATCCTCACTCTCCTGGAGCATGAGCAAACCAAGCAGGAAAATTAGACATTTATTTTTAAACAAAAAGGAAATGAGGAAAGACACTTATTGTTTTGCAGTTATTAATCTTGCAGAAGTAAGAGAACCTACCTTTCAAGATCGATGAACTCTTTTGTGAAGCCATCAGTCTAGCCATTCCTCATACATCAAATCGAAAATAATTATTTATTGCTTTGAGTGACATCATTATAATACATTTGTGTTTTAGCATCAGACTTATAAACAGACTGTGTACTATGGCTCATGACTGTAATCCCAGAGCTTTCAAAGCCTGAAGTGAGAGGATCGGTTCAGTCCAAGAGTTCAAGACCAGCCTGGGCAACATAGTGAGGCCCTGTCTCTATAAAACTTTTCATAAATGAGTGATAAACAATGTCACTGATAAACAATTTGTAAAAATGACCAGTAAAATAGTCCTGAGGGTACTCGACCAGAGTGGATTTATAGAAAATGTATGTTAATCTTGATTAATTAACAAAACAGAAAATGTTATTGTGGTAAATTTTCTGCAAATAGCATTTGAATGTTAAAGATCAAAAGATCCAGTTCTGGGTCAGGTGCAGTGGCTCACACCTGTAATCCCAGCACTCTGGAAGGTCAAGGCCAGCAGATCACGTACAGCCGGGAATTCTATACCAGCCTGGCCAACACAGCAAGATTTTGTCTCTACTAAAAATACAAAAATTAGCTGGGCATAGTGGTGTGCACCTGTTATTCCAGCTACTTGGGAGGCTAAGGCAGAAAAATCGCTTGAACTCAGGAGACAGAGGCTGCAGTGAGGCAAGATTGCACCACTGCACTCCAGCCTAGGTGACAGAGCAAGACTCTGTCTCAAAATGAAATCTAGTTCTGACATAAGTCACTTAGAATGTATACTCTTTGTTTATGAAAATATTTATTTTTTGCAAAATAGAGAGCAGTCAACAGAGTTCTTGACAAAAGTATTTTACCTATATGCATAAATGTTATTTTTCTATCATATTCAAATTTGATGCTGTATATTTTTACTTTTCTTTTTTTTGAGACATGGTCTCACTCTGTTTCAAAAAAGAAAAAAGTAAAAATATACTGGCATGTAGTGGCGGGATCACTACTCACTGCAGCCTCTGCCTCACAGGTTCAAGCGATTCTCCTGCCTTGGCCTCCTGAGTAGCTGGGAGTACAAGCAGGCACCACCACACCTGGCTAACTTTTGTATTGTTTGCAGAGACAGAGTTTCGCCATGTTGCCCAGGCTGGTCTCAAATTCCTGAGCACAAGCAATCCACCCACCTTGGCCTCCCAACTTGCTGGGATTACAGGCATAAGCCACCAGGCCCTGCCGATATTTTTCTTTGCTATTTTTTTCCCTTTACTGAGTATTTTTGAAGCATAAGACCTTTTCTCTTACACTAGTATGTTAAAAACAAAACAAATAAACAAAAATTCTTGTTGGACTGGCTGAAACATAAGATTCCATAAGTAAAAAGTCCAGTCTGCAGATATGATTAATGCTTTCATAATACTACTGTGAAAGGCAGCTACTTATTAATTTGACCAAAAGTTAAAAATTTGGTCATTGAAGGCTTTTGAGGAGGAGGAATGGACAGCAATAAAACTTAACGTTTGTCAAAAATTCATACTACATGTTTGAACAATCTTAGCATCAACTTGCAGAAATTTCTGTCTCCAATAAGTTCTTTTTAAGTTAACCTAAAAAATTACTTAGGATAACTACTCAGAGTTCCAATATGTCTAAATAAAGCATTTTACATACTAATTATATCTATAAAAATGTGGGCCTCATGGTATGTTCTCCTATACCACATGAGTTAAGATTAGAAAACAATATCCTAGGACTAGATCCTTTTAAATACTCCAAACACTGAAATGGTTAGAAATAAGTTAATAAGTCATTGTGGCATTTTTACAAT
>NW_022446102.1:1472-2544 GCF_009761245.1 Sapajus apella | reverse complement strand
CAGGAGATTCCCAGGCAGAGGAGCCCCACGGGTCACCAGTGCGGCTGTTTCTGCCGGCGCGGCTGCTTTGCCCGCGCCCTGGCGCGGCGGTTCTCCGTAAGGGTCCAGATGCCCTCTTAGCTGGCGATTGGAGCCCTGAGATGGCAGAGTCACCCATTCATCTGAAATGGCAAGCCAGGCCAGGAGATTCCTAGGCAAAAAAACTGCCAGGAATCTCAGTGCCACTGTATCAGCCAGCTGAGTGAGTCCCGGCACAGAAGATCCCAGCGCCTTTTCAACAGGCAACTGGAACACTGGGAGGCAGTCAAGCATTCAACGACAACAACAACAAAAGACTCCGAGTCAGGGAGCCAGGTGATCAGGCTCGGCTGGTCCCACACCCCCCACAAAAAAAAAAAAAAAAAAACAAACCAGTAATTGAAAACGCTCTGGGTTGAGAGTTTCACAGCATCAAAATGGCAGTATCAAATTCACGCAAAACAATATTATTCCTAAATGTAAATGGACCAAATGCCCCAATCAAAAGACACAGACTGGCAAATTGGATAAAAAGTCAAATCCCATAAGTGTGCTGTATCCAGGAAACCCATCTCACATGCAAGGATACACAAAGGCTCAAAGTAAAGGGATGGAGGAAGATTTACCAAGCAAATGGAGAGCAAAAAAAAGCAGGAATTGCAATTCTCATCTCTGATAAAATAGACTTTAAAGCAACAAAGATCAAAAGAGACAAAGAAGGGCATTACATAATGGTAAAAGGATCAATGCAACAAGAAGAGCTAACGATCCTAAATATATAAGCACCCAATACAGGTGCACCCAGATACATAAGGCAAGTTCTTAATGACTTACAAAGAGACTCAGACTCCCACACAATAATAGTGACTTTAACACCCCATTGTCAATATTAGATCAACCAGACAGAAAATTAACAAGGATATCCAGTACCTGAACTCAGACCTGGAACAAGCAAACCTAACAGACATTTACAGAACTCTCCACCCAAATCCACAGAATATACATTCTTCTCAGCACCACATCACACCTACTCTAAAATTGACCACATAATTGG
>NW_022446102.1:1109-1372 GCF_009761245.1 Sapajus apella | reverse complement strand
TGAATGTTGACTGGATAAACAATGAAATGAAGGCAGAAATAAAGATGTTCTTCGAAACCAACAAGAACGAAGACACAACGTACCAGAATCTCTGGGACACATTTAAAGCAGTCTCTAGAGGAAAATACATAGCAATAAGTGCCCACAGGAGAAGCAAGGAGAGATCTAAAATTGAAACCTTAGCATCAAAATTGAGAGAGCTAGAGGAGCATGATCAAAAAAATTCAAAACCTAGCAGAAGACAAGAAATAACTAAGATCAGA
>NW_022446102.1:509-1009 GCF_009761245.1 Sapajus apella | reverse complement strand
TAAATTCCTGGACACTTGCCTCCTCCCAGCCTAAACCAGGAAGAAGTTGAAACCCTGAATATATCAATAACAAGGTCTGAAGTTGAGGCAGCTATTAAGATCCTACCACCCAAAAAAAGCCCAGGTCCAGATGGGTTCACAGTGGAATTCTACCAGGCATACAAAGAGGAGCCAGTACCATTCCTTCTGAAACTATTCCAAATAATCCAAAAAGAGGGAATCTTTCCCAAATCATTTCATGAGACAAACATCATCCTGATACCAAAACCCAGCAGGGACTCAACAAGAAAAGAAAACTTCAGGCCAATATCCATGATGAACATAGATGCAAAAATCTTCAATAAAATACTGGCAAGCCGATTGCAACAGCACATCAAAAAGCTTATCCACCATGATCAAGCAGGCTTCATTCTGGGGATGCAAGGCTGGTTCAACATACGCAAGTCTATAAACGTAATTCACCACATAAACAGAACCAAAGACAAAAACCACATGATTAT
>NW_022446102.1:0-409 GCF_009761245.1 Sapajus apella | reverse complement strand
ATTATCTCAAATGATGCAGAGAAGGCCTTTGACAAAATTCAACAGCGCTTTATACTAAAAACCCTCAATAAAGTAGGTATTGACGGAATGTATCTCAAAATAATAAAAGCTATTTACAAGAAACTAACAGCCAATATCATACTGAATGGGCAAAAACTGGAAGCATTCCCTTTGAAATCTGGCACTAGACAAGGATGTCCTCTCTCACCAATCCTATTCAATATAGTATTGGAAGTTCTAGCCAGAGCAATAAGGCAAGAAAAAGAAATAAAGGGTATTCAAATAGGAAAGGAGGAAGTCAAATTGTCTCTATTTGCAGATGACATGTTTGTATATCTACAAGACCCCATCATCTCAGCCCAAAATCTCCTGAAACTGATAAGCAACTTCAACAAAGTCTCAGGATACA
>NW_022446101.1:0-2545 GCF_009761245.1 Sapajus apella | reverse complement strand
AATAGACGTTTCTCCAGTGTTTTAAATGCAGTCTTACTGGTAATTCTCATATGGCTGTATATGGCTGGAAATATCTGTTTCCAGATTCACCAATGAAATGATTTCTGAACTGCTGGAAACACACATAAGTTTAACTCTGTAAGTTTATTTTGCAGCTTGACAACCATTCTGCTAGATAGCTGCGTTTCTGTTTTAGAGCAAGATGTCTCTCATTACAGCCTACAGGCTCTTTCACACTGGAATATCCAAACGCGGTTTTTAGAAGAAACGTGTTTCTAACTCGCTGAATCTAAACATCGATGGAACTTCCTTAGGTGAACCAACACAAAGCAGAGCAGTTTGAAAGAGATTTTTCTCCAGTATTTTAAACGCAGTCTTACTGGTAGTTCTCATATGCCTGTATATGGCTGGAAATATCTGTTTCCAGATTCTCGAAGCAAAGGATTTCTGAACTGCTGCAAACACACATCAGTTTAACTCTGTAAGTTGATTGTACAGCTTGACAAGCATTCTGCTAGATAGCTGCGTTTTGTTTTAGAGCAAGATGTTTCTGATTACGGCCTACAGGCTCCTCACACAGGAATATCCAAACGCAGCTTTTAGAAGAAACTTGTTTCTAGCTCGCTGAATCTAAACATAGATGCAACTTCCTAAGATGAATGAATACAAAGCAGAGAATTTTGAACTAGACCTTTCTCCTGGGTTTTAAACGCAGTCTTACAGGTAGTTCTCAAATGCCTGTATATGGCTGGAAATATCTGTTTCCAGATTTTCGAAGCAAAGGATTTCGGAACTGCTGCAAACACACATCAGTTTAACTCTGTAAGTTGATTGTGCTGCTTGACAGCCATTCTGCTAAATAGCTGCCTTGTTGTTTTAGAGCAAGATGTCTCTGATTACGGCCTACAGTCTCTTTCACACTGGAATATCCAAACGCTGCTTTTAGGAGAAACGTGTTTCTAACTCGCTGAATCTAAACATAGATGCAACTTCCTAAGGTGAACGAACACCGTCCAGAGTAGTTTGAACTAGACGCTTCTCCTGTGTTTTAAACGCAGTCTTACTGCAAGGTCAAAAATGCCGGGGCAAGGCTGGAAATATGAGTTTCCAGATTCCCAAAGAAAAGATTTCAGAACCTTTGCACACACACATCAATTTAACTCCATAAGATGATTTTACAGCTTGACAACCATTCTGCTTGATAGCTGCGTTTTTGTTTTAGAGCAAGATATTTCTCAATCCAGCCTTTAGTATCAGTCACTCTGGAATATCCAAACGCAGATTTTGGAAGAAACGTTTTCCTAATTCGCTGAATCTAAACATAGATGCAACTTCCTAAGGTGAACGAACACAAAGCAGAGCAGGTTGAAATAGACGTTTCTCCAGTGTTTTAAATGCAGTCTTACTGGTAGTTCTCATATGGCTGTATATGGCTGGTAATATCTGTTTCCAGATTCAAGAACGAAAGGATTTCTGAACTGCTGCAAACACACATCAGTTTAACTTTGTAAGTTGATTGTGCAGCTTGACAACCATTGTGCTAGATATCTGCGTTTTTGTTTTAGAGCAAGATGTCTCTCATTACGGCCTACAGGCTCTTTCACACTGGAATATCCAAACGCTGCTTTTAGAAGAAACGTGTTTCTAACTCGCTGAATGTAAACATAGTTGCAACTTCCTAAGGTGAATGAGCACAAAGCAGAGCAGTTTGAACTAGATGTTGCTCCTGTGTTTTAAACGCAGTCTTACTGCTAGGTCTTAAATGCCTGGGCAAGGCTGGAAATATCTGTTTCCAGATTCCCCAAAGAAAAGTTTTCAGAAACTCTGCACACACACATCAATTTAACTCCATAAGATGATTTTACAGCTTGACAACCATTCTGCTAGATAGCTGCGTTTTTGTTTTAAAGTAAGATATTTCTCATTACAGACTTAAGTTTAAGTCACTCTAGAATATCCAAACGCAGATTTTAGAAGAAACGTTTTTCTAACTGGCTTAATCTAAACAAAATGGAATTTCCAAAGGTGAACGAACACTAAGCAGAGCAGTTTGAACTAGACGTCTCTCCTGTGTTTTAAACACAGTCTTACTGGTAGTTCTCTTATGCCTGTATATGGCTGGAAATATCTGTTTCCAGATTATCCAAAGAGAGGATTTCTGAACTACTGCACACACATGTCTGTTTAACTCTGTAAGAAGATTGTACAGCTTGACAACCATTCTGCTAGATAGCTGCGTTGTTGTTTTAGAGCAAGATATTTCTCATTATGGCCTTTAGTCTCAGTCATTCTGGAATATCCAAGCGCAGCTTTTAGAAGAAACGTGTTTCTAACTCGCTGAATCTAAACATAGATGCAACTTCCTAAGGTGAACGAACGCAAAGCAGAGCATTTTGAACTAGACGTTTCTCCTATGTTTTAAACGCAGTCTTACTGCTAGGACTTAAATGCCTGGGTAAGGCTGGAAATATCTGTTTCCAGATTCCCCAAAGAAAAGATTTCAGAAACTCTGCACACACACATCAATTTAACTACATAAGATGAT
>NW_022446100.1:0-2545 GCF_009761245.1 Sapajus apella | reverse complement strand
GCTGAGAATGATGGTTTCCAGCTTTATCCATGTCCCTGCAAAGAATGTGAACTCATCTTTTTTATGGCTGCAGAGTATTCCATGGTGTATATGGTGTATATGTGCCGCATTTTCTTTATCCAATCTATCATTGATGGGCATTTGGTATGGTTCCAAGTCTTTGCTATTGTAAACAATTCCACCACTTTAATGTTAAAACTCTGTCATTCCATCCAAGCCAATCTTCTTGCTATCATTCAGTAGGAAGTTGAACAAATGACCTCTATGGTTTCTTCCCCCTGTTGGGTTCTGGAATACCATGCATCTTCCCGACCCTACCTCACCATCATCTTCGGTAAGTTCCACCTTTGAGAGGGTGACCCACTCAGCATCCTGGCCATGGAATCCCTGAGTCTTCTCAATTCCGCTCACCTTCTCCTTCACTCCACCTCAGCCACATACTCCAGGGCTGCAGCCTGGACCATCACCAAGAGCTGGTCCCTCCTGGAAGCATAATCCCCAAGCCCTACTTTCTGGCCACAACTTTCCATCGGCCAGGGCTCTCCCACCTACCTCTCATCACATCTGTTCCTCACTCATGTAAATAATCTCATTGTCTGGACCCCTTCATTTTTTCCAAGGCTGTTATCTCTCTCCTGACCTCTTTTCCTGCTCTTCTCACATTAAGCCTTATTCATTCATTCAACAAATACTTTCTGAGCACCTAGTATGTGCTAGGCATTGACTGGGTAGCGGAAAGTGGTGAACAAAATTGTTGCTGTCTCATTGCTCATAGAAAGAACAGAACAGACTGGACTTCACCATCTGAACAACCGTCTCACCAGTCTCATCAATTCTCCTATTTCTCTATCTTTCAACCATCAGCCTAACAAAGTCTCATCTCAAGGCCATGACTACAACCTTTCTTCCCCCACCTGCTGCAGGCACTGAGCTCTGCTGAGGCGGGACCACCCAAGCCTGGCTTCCTACTTCACCAAGAACACTGAAGCCATCAGGAATAATCCCCTCAGCATCCCTTCTGTGCTTTTACTCCTGCCTGCCTCCACACCCACCTAATTTTGTTTTTCCTTGTACAAGGCTTCAAGATGCATTCCCTCCCATCTCCTCTAAATCTTTGCTCCATCAGTTACCCTCCTCCCTCTCCTGCCCCTCCTCTAAACTTCTCCTCCCATACCCAAGTCTTTCCCACCCTTACAGTATCTCTTATCGCCCCATGATGCCTTCTTGCTGTCATTCTGTGTCTCTTCCCCTTTTCAACTAAATGTCTCAAAAGGGTAACCCCACTTTGTCCACTTCCCTGTCTCTGATCAACTCCTAAACCCATGAAATCTAGTTTTGTACATAACCTGACATCATGTTCACCACATTCCTGTGAATGCATTTCTCCCTGACTTCCTAAAACCCAAACCTGATAGACAAGCTTCATTCTTTATGCCACCAGATCGCTCTACTGCTGCTGAAATGTGATGTATACATAAGCCATTCTTTGCAGTACCATCACAACAGTAACATGTTTTTCGAATCTCCACATCCCTTAAAAGTCTGCATTAATAGGTTTCCAGCTTCATTCTGGCATAACTTGGCAACTTCCTTGCGGATGTGGTGGATAAGCCATGGGCAGGTTCAGTTTGTCGAGAATGTGAACACAGCGCTCCTTGCTGAAATGAATCTAAAACCAGGAGATTCCAAAGCTCCTAGAGTGGCAATGAGCCACTGGAGAGCAGGTATAGAGAAGCTGTGGTGTCATTACTGCCTTGTTATAGAAAGGCAGTGCTGAGCCTACGTTGAGTGGTGTGGAGGCAGGCCAGCTGCAGAAACTGAGGACTGAGGAGATTCAGCATTGGACTGAGGAAAGGCCCCTCTTCTCTGGATCTCAGAGCTCAGGATAGTGACAGACTAATGCAAACCCACCAGGCCACCATGTCAGTTGTGCAGATTGCATCGCACATATGAGTTCCAGACCAAGGATGTGAAAGGGAGTGAAAACCTAGCCCATACTCTGGCCACTGAGCTGTGTGCTGTGCCACGGACTATGGCCACCCAGAAGAACACAAACATATTTTACTTTACACAAGTGCTATCCTTTGCTAAGACATGTGCCCATGAAGCTGTCCGCACAGAATGGACACCTATTTCTAATTCACAAAAAGACCTGAGAGATCCAGAAGACTTCAGAACACCAGTTTAACATGATTTTCAGCATGAGAAGAATCTACTGCTAGAAAACCTTCACTTGTGCTTCACCGGTTGTTGGGTCAGGTAAGTCATGTTGTAGTGAAACCACATGAGTCAAATCCTGGCTCCCCACTTCCCAGTTACATGACCTTGGATAAGTTGTTTAATCCACTATGCCTTGGTTTCCACCTATCAAATAAAAATTTGCTGTGAGGATTAAATTATTTTAGAACATGTCCTGGTACATAACAAGCACTCAGTACACATTAGCTTTTAACTAGTGGTGTAATCCTTATGTACAGTGACAGAAAATCATCTCTGGACCATCAACCACACACACACCCTCTCATCAGCCAGGTCTTTGTTCTCC
>NW_022446099.1:554-2545 GCF_009761245.1 Sapajus apella | reverse complement strand
CCCGGCAGAGACTCAACAAGAAAAGAAAACTTCAGGCCAATATCCATGGTGAACATAGATGCAAAAATCTTCAATAAAATACTGACAAGCCGATTGCAACAGCACATCAAAAAGCATATCCACCATGATCGAGTAGGCTTCATCCCGGGGATGCAAGGCTGGTTCAACATACGCAAAAACAGAACCAAAGACAATTTTTTTTTTTTTTTTGCAATTGATGCAGAGAAGGCCTTTGACAAAATTCAACAGCCCTTTATGCTAAAAGCCCTCAATAAGCTAGGTATTGATGGAACATATCTCAAAATAATAAAAGCTATTTATGACAAACCAACAGCCAATATCATACTGAATGGGCAAAAACTGGAAGCATTCCCCTTGAAATGTGGCACTAGACAAGGATGCCCTCTTTCACCACTGCTGTTCAATATATTATTAGAAGTTCTAGCCAGAGCAATCAGGCAAGAAAAAGAAATATAAGGCATTCAAATAGGAAAGGAGGAAGTCAAATTGTCTCTATTTGCAGACGACATGATTGCATCTCTAGAAGACCCCATCGTCTCAGCCCCAAACCTCCTGAAACTGATAAGCAACTTCAGCAAAGTCTCAGGATACAAAATCAATGTGCAAAAATCACATGCATTCTTATACACCAATAACAGGCTTAAAGAGAGACAAATCAAGAACAAACTTCCATTCACAATTGCCACCAAGAGAATAAAATACCTAGGAATACAACTAACAAGGAATGTAAAGGACCTCTTCAAGGAGAACAACAAGCCACTGCTCAACGAAATAAGAGAGGACACAAACAGATGGAGAAACATTCCATGTTCATGGTTGGGAAGAATCAATATCGTGAAAATGGCCATACTGCCCAAAGTAATTTACAGATTCAATGCTATCTCCATCAACCTACCAATGACCTTGTTTGTAGAACTGGAAAAAACCACCTTAAACTTCATATGGAACCAAAGGAGAGCCTGCTTACACAAGTCAATTCTAAGCAAAAAGAACAAAGCAGGGAGCAACACACTACCAGACTTCAAACTATACTACAAGGTTACAGCAATCAAAACAGCATGGTACTGGTACCAAAACAGAGATATAGACCAAAGGAACAGAACAGAGGTCTCGGAGGCAACACAACATATCTACAACCATCTTATCTTTGAGAAACCAGACAAAAACAAGCAATGGGGAAAGGATTCTCTGTTTAATAAATGGTGTCGGGAAAGCTGGCTAGCCATGTGCAGAAAGCAGAATCTGGACCCCTTCCTGACACCGTACACTAAAATTAACTCTAGATGGATTAAAGACTTAAACATAAGACCTAACACCATAAAAACCCTAGAAGAAAATCAAAGCAAAACCATTCAGGACGTAGGTGTAGGCAAGGACTTCATGACCAAATCACCAAAAACATTGACAACAAAAGCCAAAATAGACAAATGGGACCTAATCAAACTCCACAGCTTCTGCACAGCAAAAGAAACAGTCATTAGAGTGAATCAGCAACCAAAAGATTGGGAAAAAATTTTTGCATTATACCCACCTGACAAAGGGCTGATATCCAGAATTTACAAAGGACTAAAACATATTTACAAGAAAAAAACTAACAAGCCCATTCAAAAGTGGGCAAAGGATATGAACAGACACTTTACAAAAGAAGGCATACGTGAGGCCAACAAACATATAAAAAAATGCCCATCATCACTGGTCATCAGAGAAATGCAAATCAAAACTACATTGAGATACCAACTCACGCCAGTTAGAATGGCGATCATTAAAAAATCTGGAGACAACAGATGCTGGAGAGCATGTGGAGAAATAGGAACACTTTTACACTGTTGGTGGGAGTGTAAATTGGTTCAACAATTGTGGAAGGCAGTGTGGCGATTCCTCAAGGACCTAGAAATAGAAATTCCATTCGACAAATCAATCCCATTACTGGGTATATATCCAAAGGATTACAAATGGTTCTACTATAAGGA
>NW_022446099.1:0-454 GCF_009761245.1 Sapajus apella | reverse complement strand
AACAGATGCTGGAGAGCATGTGGAGAAATAGGAACACTTTTACACTGTTGGTGGGAGTGTTAATTGGTTCAACAATTGTGGAAGACAGTGTGGCGATTCCTCAAGGACCTAGAAATAGAAATTCCATTCGACAAAGCAATCCCATTACTGGGTATATATCCAAAGGATTACAAATGGTTCTACTATAAGGACACGTGCACACGAATGTTCATTGCAGCACTGTTTACAATAGCAAAGACCTGGAACCAACACAAATGCCCATCAACGATAGACTGGATAGGGAACATGTGGCACATATACGCCATGGAATATTATGCAGCCATCAAAAAAGGTGAATTTGGGTTCTTTGTAGGGACATGGATGAACCTGGAAACCATCATTCTCAGCAAACTGACAGAAGAGCAGAAGATCAAACACCGCATGTTCTCACTCATAGGCGGGTGTTGAACAATGT
>NW_022446098.1:0-2545 GCF_009761245.1 Sapajus apella | reverse complement strand
CACCTTAGGAAGTTGCATCTATGTTTAGATTCAGCGAGTTAGAAACACGTTTCTCGAACTAGCGGCGTGTGGATATTCCTTAGTGAAAGGAAGTATAGGCTGTTATGAGAAATATCGGGCTCTAAAACAAAAACGGAGCTATGTAGCAGAATGATTGTCAAGGTGTACATTCAACTTATAGAGTTAAACAGATATGTGAATGTGGCAGGTCAGAAAACCTTTCTTTGGAGAATCAGGAAGGAGACATTTCCAGGTATGTACAGGATCCTAAGAATTAGCGATACGATCGCGTGTAAACCACAGGAGAATCGTCTCTTTCAAACTGCTCTCTTATGTGTTCGTTCACCTTCGGAAGTTGAATCTACGTTTAGATTCAGCGTGTTAGAAACACGTATCTTCTAAAAGCTGCGTTTGGATATTCCTGAGTGAATGGGAGTATAGGGTGTAATGAGAAATATCTGGCTCTAAAATAAAGCCGGAGCTATGTAACAGAATGATTGTCAAGGCGTCTGTCCAACTTACAGAGTTAAACAGATGTGTGAATGCCGCAGTTCAGAAACACTCTCTTTGGAGAATCTGGAATGAGATAATTCCAGCCATATACAGGCTCATAAGATTTAGCGGTAATATCGCATCTAAACCACAGGAGAAACGTCACTTTCAAACTGCTCTGCTGTGTTTGGTTCACATTAGGAAGTTGCATCTATGTTTAGATTCAACGAGTGAGAAACACGTTTCTCCAAATAGCGGCGTTTGTATATTCCTGAGTGAATGGGAGTATACGGTGTAATGAGAAATATCGGGGTCTAAAACAAAAACGGAGCTACGTACCAGTATGATTGTCAAGGTGTATATTAAACTTACAGAGTTAAACAGATATGTGAATGCAGCAGTTCAGAAAACATTTCTTTGGAGAATCTGGAAAGAGATATTTCCAGCCATATACAGACTCTTAAGAATTAGCTTTAAGATTGCATCTAAATCATACGAGAAACGTGTCTTTCAAACTGCTCCACGGTGTGTTCGTTCACCTGAGGAAGTTGCATCTATGTTTAGATTCTGCGAGTTGGAAACACGTTTCTCCAAAAAGCTGCGTTGGGATATTCCTGAGTGAATGGGAGTATATGGATTAATGAGAAATATCTGGCTGTAAAACAACAACGGAGCTATGTAGCAGAATGATTATCAACTTGTATATTAAACTTGTAGAGTTAAACAATTGTGTGAATGTAGCAGTTCACTATCCCTTTCTTTGGAGTATCTGGAAAGACATATTTCCAGCCATATACAGCCTCCTAAGAATTAGCTTCAAGATCGCATCTATATCACAGGAGAAACGCCTCTTTCAAACTGCTCCGCTGTGTGTTCGTTCACCTTCGGAAGTTGAATCTATGCTTAGATTCAGGGTGTTAGAAACACGTTTTTCCAAAGAGCAGCGTTTGGATATTCCTGAGTGAAAGGGAGTATAGGCAGTAATGAGAAATATCGGGATGTAAAACGAAAACGGAGTTATGTAGCAGAATGATTATCAACGTGTATACTCAACTTATAGAGTAAAACAGATATGTGAATGTAGCAGTTCAGAAAACCTTTCTTTGGAGATTCAGAAAAGAGATATTTCCAGGTATGTACAGGCTCCTAAGAATTAGCGGTACGATCGCGTCTAAACCACAGGAGAATCGTCTCTTTCAAACTGCTCTATTATGTGTTCGTTCACCTTCGGAAGTTGCGTCTATGTTTAGATTCAGCGAGCTAGAAACACGTTTCTTCCAAAAGCTGCGTTTGGATATTCCTGAGTGAATGGGAATAATGGGTGTAAGGAGAAATATCTGGCTCTACACAAAAATGGAGCTATGTAGCAGAATAATTGTCAAGTTGTATGTTCAACTTACAGAGTTAAACAGATGTGTGAATGTAGCAGTTCAGAAACACTTTCTTTGGAGAATCTGGAAAGAGATAATTCCAGCCATATACAGGCTCATAAGATTTAGCGGTAATATCGCATCTAAACCACTGGAGAAACGTCAGTTTCAAACTGCTCTGCTGTGTTTGGTTCACATTAGGAAGTTGCATCTATGCTTAGATTCAGTGAGTTAGAAACAGGTTTCTTCTAAAAGCTGCGTTTGGATATTCCTGGGTTATAGGGATTATAGGGTGTAATGAGAACAATCTGGCCCTAAAACAAACACGGAGCTATGTAGAAGAATGATTGTCAAGGTGTGTATTCAACTTACAGAGATAGACAGATGTGTGAATGCAGCAGTTCAGAATCCCTTTCCTTGGAGAATATGGAAAGAGATATTTCCAGCCATACACAGGCTCCTAAGAATTAGCTTTAAGATCGCGTCTAAAGCACAGGAGAAACGTCTCTTTCAAACTGCTCTGCACTGTGTTCCTTACCTTAGGAAGTTGCATCTATGTTTAGATTCAGCGAGTTAGAAACACGTTTCTCCAAATAGCGGCGTTTGTATATTCCTGAGTGAATGGGAGTATACGGTGTAATGAGAAATATCGGGGTCTAAAACAAAAACGGAGCTACGTAGCA
>NW_022446097.1:716-2546 GCF_009761245.1 Sapajus apella | reverse complement strand
GAATATGTAAAATACATGATAATTTATGAAGTATTTCAATATTTATGCCACTTGAAAAAATAATTTATCAAGTAAATACTTTTGTTTTCCCCTATCGTTAGCCTTGGTTGTTTTTTGGGTTTTTTTGTTTCTTGTTTTTTTGTTTTTTTAAGAGACTGGGTCTCACTCTGTTGCCCAGGCTGGAGTGCAGTGGTGAGATCTTAGGTCACTGCAGCCTCAAATTCCTGGGCTCAAGTGATCCTTCCACCTCAGCCTCCCAACTAGCTAGGACTACAGGCACGTGTCACTACCATGCCCAGCTATTTTTTAATTTTTATTTTTGTAGAGGAAGGGTATCACTTTGTTGCCCAGGCTGGCCTTGAACTCCCAAGCTCAAGTGATCCTCCTGCCTGGGCCTCCCAAAGCGCTGGGATTACAGGCATGAGCCACCTTGACCAGCACCCGGCCTGCTATTATTATCCTTAATTTTTTTTTCTTGAGTTGGAATCTCACTCTGTTGCCCAGGCTGGAGTGCAGTGGCACGATCTCAGCTCATTGCAACTTCTGCCTCCGAGGTTCAAGCAATTCTCCCATCTCAGCCTTCAGAATAGCTGGGATTACAGGCATGTGCCACCATGTTCAGCTAATTTTTGTGTTTTGTGTTTTTAGCAGAGATGGGGTTTCACTATTTTGGCCAGTCTGGTCTTGAACGCCTGACCTCAAGTGATCCACCCACCTATATAGCATGAGTTCTGTTTTCCAGCTGAAACTCCAAGCATACCTGACACATAACAGGTGCTCCATAATTATATCTTGAATAAATAAGAATTAGGTTTTAGTATATAGAATACACTGAGCCTGTTGGTTTCTTGAGAAATTTTTATGTAAATGGAAATTCTAACACAAAATGTGGACATTTCTCAGGCTTATGCTAATAATTGAATTATTTTAAATCTATCTGAGCTATGATGTTAAAGCTGTCTGAGCTATAATTCTTCTTGAGTAATATGTCATTACATCCTCCTAGCCTGTTTTCATTGGAGAACTAGAAAGGCAAGCAGGTTGGGTTAGTGTCTCAGAGTGGTGCAGTCTCAGCTCACTGCAACCTCCACCTCCCAGTTCAAGCTATTCTCCTGTCTCAGCTTCCTGAGTAGCAGGGACTACAGGTGAACACCACCATTCTCAGCTAATTTTTGCATTTTTAGTAGTGACAGGTTTTCACCATGTTGATCAGGTTGGTCTTGAACTACTGAGCTCAAGTGATCTGCCCACCTCAGCCACCCAAAATACACTTGTGAGCCACCATGCTTGGCCTATTAACCTTAATTAGTAACTGAGAAAACTGAGGTCCCAAGAAATTAAGTGCCTTCCTTACCACTAGAGGAGACAAAACCAGATTAAAACTGAAGACTTCTGACTTCCAAACTCTACATTCTTCTTCTTACACCATGCTACTGTTCCACTTTCCTAATTATTTTTTCCTCTTCCTTCCTTTTATAGTTTTATGCTTTTTTTTTTTTTTTTTTGAGACAAGAGTCTTGCTCTGTCACCCAGGCTAGAATGCAGTGGCGCTCATGCAACTTCTACCTACCGGGTTTAAGCAATTCTTCTGCCTCAGCCTCCCAAGTAGCTGGGATTACAGGTGCCTGCCATTGTGCCTGGATAATTTTTGTATTTTTAAATTTTGTATTTTGTATTTTTAGTAGAGACAGAATTTCACCATCTTGGCCAATCCACCTGCCTCAGCTTCATAAACTGCTGGGATTACAGGCGTCAGCCACTGCGCCTGACCAGTTTTGTGTTCTTTTTAACTTCAAGCTGTCCTACATTAGTTAACTTTTGTTTTGTTTT
>NW_022446097.1:0-616 GCF_009761245.1 Sapajus apella | reverse complement strand
CAAGCTGTCCTACATTAGTTAACTTTTGTTTTTTTTTTTTGGGACAGAGTGTTGCTCAGTCGCTGAGGCTGGAGTGCAATGGCATGATCTCTGCTCACTGCAACTTCCGCCTCCCAGGTTCAAGCAATTCTCCCACTTCAGCTGCCCAAGTAGCTAGCATTACAGGTGCCCATCACCACACCTGGCTAATTTTTGTATTTTTAGTAGAGAAGGGCCATATTGGCCAGGCTGGTCTCAGATTCATGACCTCAGGTGATCCACCTGCCTCGGCTTCCCAAAGAGTTGGGATTACAGACGCGAGCCACCACATCTGGCCTTGGTTAACTTTTATAATCTTAGTTTTGGTACATTATAGGAGTATGTGGTTTAGCTATTATTTATCTATTTATCAACTGTACAAAATGTACCATATTCCTCTGAGTATAGCAATAGAGGTAAATCCCTGTAACTGAGATTTAATTATTCTTGGTTATTTTAATGATAGAAACTTTGGGGAAAACAAAAAGTTGTGCTAGAAAGTCATGATCCAAATATAAAACAAGTAAAAATGTGGCATAATTTGGAACAAATAATGGAATGTAAGAAACAGTGCTTTCTGAAACAACAAAGCCAAACT
>NW_022446096.1:0-2547 GCF_009761245.1 Sapajus apella | reverse complement strand
ATAGTGAGTGAAATAAGCCAGGAAGAAGAAAATTAATACCTCATGTTCTCACTCATATGCAGAAGCTAAAAAAGTTGATTTCGGCCGGGTGTGGTGGCTCACACCTGTAATCCCAGCACTTTGGTAGGCCGAGGTGGGTGGATCACGAGGTCAAGAGATTGAGACCACCCTGGTCAACATGGTGAAACTCCGTCTCTACTAAAAATACAAAAAATTAGCTGGGCATGGTGGTGCATGCCTGGAATCCCAGCTACTCAGGAGGCTGAGTCAGGAGAATTGCCTGAACCCAGGAGGCAGAGGTTGCGGTGAGCCGAGATTGCGCCATTGCACTCCAGCCTGGGTAACAAGAGTGAAACTCCATCTAAAAAAAAAAAAAAAAAAGAAAAGTTGATTTCATAGAGGTAGAACAAAATAGAGTAGAATAGTGGCTACTAGAGGTTGGGAAGGACAGAGGGAGGGAGGAAAAGAGAGACTTTTTAAAGGATACAAAATTACAACTAAATAAGAAGAACAAGTTCTAGTGTTCTATACCACTATAGGGTGACTATCATTAACCATAATTTATTATACACTTTCAAATTGCTAAAGGAAAGCGTTTAGAATGTTCTTTATACAAAGAAACTGTAGGTGAGGTGATGGATATGCTAATTGCCTTGATTTGATCACTCTGCACTGTATGTATCAAAACATCAGGATGTATCTGATAAATTTGTACAATTATTACTTGTCAATTTAAAAATGATATATTCCCCCAAATGTATTAACACAATATTGTAATTGAATATTTACTTGTCAAACTTTTGAGGTAAGGCTAAGTTACTTTCTTTGAGCATAATCTTGTTAATTAGAGTTTCATCTAGATGTTTCTTGCATAAACAGTACCTGGTATGCATTTTCCATGTCATATTTCCATTTTAAAAGTACAATAATACCTACATTCCTTTTTTAAAATTTTACTTTAGGTTTAGGGGTTCACGTGCAGGTTTGTTTTACAGGTAAACTGCATGTCATGGGGGTTTGGTGTATAGATTATTTCATCACCCAGGTAATAAGCATAGTATCCGAAAGTCAGTTTTTTATCCTCAACCTCCTCCCACTGTCCACCTTCAAATATCCCCTGGTGTCTATTCTCTTCTTTTTGTCCATGTGTCCTCAAGGTTTATCTGCCAATTAATAAGCAAGAGCATATGGTATTTGGTTTTCTGTTCCTGCATTAGTTTGCTTAGGATAACGGCCTCCAGTTCCATCTATGTTGCTGCAGAAAACATGATCTCATTTTTTATGGCTGCATAGTATTCCATGGTGTATATGTAACATATTTTCTTTACCCAGTGCATCATTGGTGAGCATCTAGGTATATTCTATCCCTTTGCTATTGCAAGTAGGGCTGCAATGAACATATGTATGCATGTGTTTTTATGGTAGAAAATTTATATTCCTTTGAGTATATACTCAGTAATGGGATTACTGGGTCAAATGGTAGTTCTGTTTAAAGTTCTTTGAGAAATCTCCAAACTACTTTCCACAGAGGCTGAATTAATTTCTATTTCCACCAGCAGTGTATAAGTATTCCCTTTTATTTGCAGCTTTTTCAGCATCTGTTATTTTTTGCATTTTTTAATAATAACTGTCTAGCTGATGTGAGAGGGTATCCTCATGTTGGTTTTGATATGCATTTCTCTAATGGGGAGCATATATTCATATACTCATTGGCCATTTGTATGTCTTTTTATGAGAAGTGTCTGTTCATGTTCTCTGTCCAATTGTTAACAGGGTTGTTTTTGGCCTGTTGATGTGTTTAGCTTTCTTATAGATTCTGGATATTAGACTGTTGTTGGATGCAGAATTTACAAATATTTTCTTCCATTCTGTAGATTGTCTGCTTATTCTGTTGGTGGTTTCTTTTGCTGTGCAGACATTATTAAATTTAATTAGGTCATATTTGTCAATTTTTATTTTTGTTGTAGTTGTTTTTGGCATCTGCATCTTGAAATCTTTGCCAGGGCCTACGTCTGGAATGGTATTTCCTATGTTATCTTCCAGGTCTTTTATAGTTTTAGGTTTTACATTGAAGTCTTTAATCCAGCTTGAGTTGATTTTTGTATATGGTGTAAGGAAGGGGTTCAGCTCCAATCTTCTGCATGTGGGCAGCCGGTTATTCCAGCATCATTTATTGAATAGGAAGTTCTTTTTCCCATTGCTTGTTTTTTTGGCTTTGTTGAAGATCAGGTGGTTGTAGGTGTGCAGTTTTGTTTCTGCACTCCCTATTCCATTGGTTTATGTGTCCATTTTTGTATCAGTACCATGCTCTTTTGATTATTGTAGCCTTGTGGTATAGTTTGAATTTGAGTAACATAATGCTTTCCGCTTTGTTCTTTTTGTTTAGGATTGTTTTGGCTCTTTGGTCTCTTCTTTGTTTTCAAATACATTATTTTTTTCTATTTCTGGGATGAACGGTATTGGAAGTTTAATAAGAATAGCATTTAATCTGTAAATTGCCTTGTGCAGTATGGCCTTTTTGACAGTATTAATTCTTCTTATTCATGA
>NW_022446095.1:0-2547 GCF_009761245.1 Sapajus apella | reverse complement strand
TGAGTTTTCTTGGTGATTGCTCAGCTAACAAATGTTGGTGAAAAATCCTACTTCATGTGTCTTCTTGTGCTTTCTATCATTCACTCCAATTCATGCAGTCTCTTCAACATCATGCAGAAGGGGTGCCTTATAAGAGACTACTCTGTAGAGACCCATTTTTTCCAGGCATAAGATAATTTGAGTTAATTTGGTGAAACATTTTATTCATAATCCATGTTGGGAAATTCTTTTATGTGCACCTGGTTCAATCTTATACTCAATGATGGAACTTTTAAAACTACGTATTCTTGATCAATTGACATTCACTCTGTTAAAAGACATAGGTTATTAGAGAATACTTTCAGAGGCAGCTCTTTCTGATTTTTAGATAAATGTTATTGTCACAAAACCTCTTAGTTTAACTTACTAACTATATCTGGGTGACTTCATTCTCTTGGTCTATACACAATTCACAGATGAATATCTGAAATATTTTTGGAGCTAAACTTTTACAATTAAAAAAAGGGAAGAACTAAACAAACAATGAAGCAAAGATTATTGTGGCAGTCTTAGTCTCTAAGATTATTGAAATTAAATCATGTGTTCAGTCACAGCCATATGTGGAAAATATGTAATTTTATTCTATTTATTCAATTAGAAAGCTTTCTCTGAGTTCCTTTTGTGCATCAATTACTATACTTAGCCATCTTTTTCTGTAAGATAGCTAATATAATAACCCTATGCTTCATATTTTTGTAAAAATTTAGGGGAAAGTAAATACATAGCATGAAAGGAACAGAAGAAAATGTATATTTTCTCTCCTTGCTCCCCAGATGTTAGCTATTCAGGTTCTTAGGTCTCTTAGAACAATCAGATTTTCTTATAGAAAATTAAAATAGTAAAATGAGTACAAATCCAAAAGTATGCAGTGTAGGCAAAATGAAATTCATCAAAAACATATAATACTGTGCAGAAATAAAGAGAAAAAATAACGGAATTTATGATTTTTAAAAATTATACTTTAAGTTCTGGGTTACATGTGCAGAAACTGCAGGTTTGTTACATTGGTATATATGTGCATGGTGGTTTACCACATCCATCACCCCATCATCTATTGTAGGGAACCAGCCCTGTATCACACGTGGGTACCCCAAGTTTGATGGGACAAAGGAAGGAGAAAAAGACAGATTAAGAGAGAAAGCTGACCACGGGGGCCATCACTTTATTACTTTGGTAGAGAGAGTGAAGGCCCCAAGTTCTGATCGTGCACACTATTTATTGATTACAATCACTGACCTATAGGGTAGGGGTGGAGTGATGGTGGGATGAATCAGTGAGCCGGAAGTGAATCAGTGAGCCAGAACTGGTGTATCATTCTAAGGATTGATAACAGTGTTGGTTTTAGAGTTTCACAAAACAAGAACATGTGGCTATCTTTAGCCTATTATCTATGAGCAGCTGGTGGAACACGGGCCTTACAAGGAGCCTACAAGTCTGGCTACATCATAGAGCTACGAGGGGGTTTTATATCCTTGAGCACAATGTTTATGGTAACAGAGCCTAGGTCACCCTGCACCGGAACATGAGGTATGGACAGGCCTTCCCCCTCGGAGTCCTCCCGTGGTCTTCTGCAGTTTGCTGTTCCTTGTTTATGTGTTACTCATAACCAATTTATGTAGGAACTCTTTAAGTCCTTTCTCCTTTGCTGTTTTTCCCAACAATCTACTTTAGGAATTTCTCATGATGCTGTCCCTCCCTTAGACTCCCACCCCCTAACATAACCCAGTGTGTGATATTCTTCTCCCTGTGTCCATGTGTTCTTATTGTTCAAGTCCCACGAGTGAGAACATGTGGTGTTTGGTTTTCTGTTCCTGTGTCAGTTTGCTGAGGATGATGGTTTCCAGCTTCATCCATGTCCCTGTCAAGGACATGAACTCATTCTTTTTTAATGGATGCATAGTATTCCACAGTATATATGTGTCACATTTTCTTTATCCAGTCTATTATTAATGGACATTAATTAATCAAAGTCTTTCCTATTGTGAGTAGTGCTGCAATAAACATATGTGTGGATGTGTCTTTATAGTGGAATGATTTATAATCCTTTGGGCATATACACAGTAATGGGATTGCTGGGTCAAATGGTATTCCTGGTTCTAGATCCTTGAGGAATTGCCACAGAGTCTTCCACAATGGTTCAACTAATTTATACTCCCACCAACAGTGTAAAAGTATTCCCATTTCTCCACATCCTCTCTAGGAGGATCTGTTGTTTCTTGAATTTTTGATGATCACCATTCTAACTGGCATGAGATGATAACTCATTGTGGTTTTGATTTGCATTTTTCTAATGGCCAGTGATGATGAGCATTTTTTTCATATGTTTGTTGGCCGCATAAATGTCTTCATTTGAGAAGTTTCTGTTCATATCATTTGCCCACTTTCTGATGAGGTTGATTTTTTCTTGTTAATTTAGGTTTCTTGCAGATTCTGGATATTAGCCCTTTGTCAGATGGATAGATCGCAAAAATTTTCTCCAATCCTGTAAGTTGCTTGTTCACTTGATGA
>NW_022446094.1:1476-2547 GCF_009761245.1 Sapajus apella | reverse complement strand
GCAGAATGATTGTCAAGCTGTGTATTCAACTTACAATGTTAAAGAGGTGTGAATTTTGCCATTCAGAAAGCCTTCCTTTGGAGAATCTGGAAAGAGATATTTGCAGCCATACACAGGATCATACGAATTAGTGGTAAGATCATGTCTGAACCACAGGAGAAACGTCTGTTTCAAACTGCTCTGCTGTGTGTTCGTTCACCTGAGGAATTTGCATCTATGTTTAGATTCAGAGAGTTAGAAACACGTTTCTTGTAAAAGCTGCGCTTCGATAGTCTTGAGTCAAAGGAAGTATAGGTTGTAATGAATAATATCTGGTTCTAAAACGAAAACGGAGCTTTATAGCAGAATGTTTGTTAAGCTGTGTATTCAACTTACACAGTTAAACAGATGTGTGAATGTAGCAGTTCAGAAAGCCTTTCTTTCGAGAAATGGGAAAGAGTTATTCCCAGCCATAAAGAGGCTCTTAATAATTAGCGGTAAGATCGCATCTAAACCACAGGAGAAACGACTAATTAAAACTGATCGGCTGTGTGTTCGTTCACCTTAGGAAGTTGCATATATGTTTAGATCCAGTGAGTTAGGAACACGATTCTCATAAAAGCTGCGTTTGTATAGTACTGAGTGAATGCGAGTATAGGGTGAAATGAGAAATATCTGGCTCCAAAACAAAAACGGAGCAATGTAGCAGAATGATTGACAAGCTGTGTATTCAACTTACACAGTTAAACAGATGTGTGAATGTAGCAGTTCAGAAACCCTTTCTTTCGAGAATCTGGATAGAGATATTTCCAGAAATATACATGCTCGTAAGAATTCGCGGTAATATCGCACCTAAAACACAGGAAAAACGTCTCTTTCCTACTGCTGTGCTGTGTGTTCGTTCACCGTAGGAAGTTGCATCCATGTTTACATTCAGCGAGTTAGAAACACGTTTCTTGTGAAAGCTGCATTGGATACTTCTGAGTGAATGTGGGTATAGGGTGTAATGAGAAATATCTGGTTCTAAAACAAAAACGGAGCATTTCAGCAGAATGATTGTCAAGCTGTCTATTAACCTTACAGAGTGAAACA
>NW_022446094.1:0-1376 GCF_009761245.1 Sapajus apella | reverse complement strand
GTCAAGCTGTGTATTCAACTTACACAGTTAAACACATGTGTGAATGTCGCAGTTCAGAAACCCTTTCTTTCGAGAATCTGGAAAGAGGTATTTCCAGCCTTATAGAAGCTCATAAGAATTAGCGGTAAGATCACGTCTAAACCACAGTAGAAACGTCTGTTTCAAACTGCTCTGCTGTGTGTTCGTTCACCGTATTAAGTTGCATCTATGTTTAGATGCAGCGAGTTAGAAACACGTTTCTTGTAAAACCTGCGTTTGGATACTCCTGAGTGAATGGGAGTATAGGGTGTAATGAGAAATATCTGGCTCTAAAACAAAAACGGAGCTACGTAGCAGAATCAATGTCAAGCTGTGTTTTCAACATACAGAGATAAACAGATGTGTGAATTTAGCAGTTCAGAAACCCTTTCTTTCGAGAATATTTAAATATATATTTCCAGCCAGATACAGGCTCACAAGAATTAGGGGTAAAATCGCGTCTAAAACACAGGAGAAACGTCTCTTTCAAACTGCTCTAATGTGTGTTCGTTCACTTTAGGAAGTTGCAACGATGTTTAGATTCAGCGAGTTAGAAACACGATTCTTGTAAAAGTTGCGTTTCGATACTATTGAGTGAACGCGAGAATAGGGTGTAATGAGAAATATCTCGCTCTAAAAAAAATACGGAGCTATGTAGCAGAATGATTGTCAAGCTGAGTATTCAATTTATAGGGTTAAACATATGTGAATGTAGCAGTTCAGAAAGCCTTTCTTTCGGGAATCTGGAAAGAGATATTACCAGCCATATACAGGCCCATAAGAATTAGTGGTAAGTTCGCGTCTAAACCACAGGAGAAACGTCTCTTTTAAACTGCACTGCTGTGTGTTCGTTCACCTTAGGAAGTGGCATCTATGTTTGGATTCAGCGAGTTAGAAACACGTTTCTTGTAAAAGCTGCGTTTGGATACTCCTGAGTGAATGATAGCATAGGGTGTAATGAGAAATATCTGGCTCTAAAACAAAAACGGAGCCATGTAGCAGAATGATTGTCAAGATGTGTATTCAACCTACAGAGTTAAACAGATGTGTGAATGTAGCAGTTCAGAAACCCTTTCTTTGGAGAATCTGGAAAGAGATATTTCCAGCCATATACAGGCCTATAAGAATTAGCAGTAAGATCGCGTCTAAACCATAGGAGTAACGTCTCTTTCAAACTGCTCTACTGTGTATTCATTCACCTTAGAAAGTTACATCTATATTTACATTCAGCAAGTTAGAAACACGTTTCTTGTAAAAGCTGCGTTTGGATAATCCTGAGTGAATGATAGCATAGCGTGTAATGAGAAATATCTGGCTCTAAAACAAAAGCGGAGCTATGTAGCAGAATAATTGTCAAG
>NW_022446093.1:0-2547 GCF_009761245.1 Sapajus apella | reverse complement strand
TTTATGCAAGATATAGTTAAAGAAATGAATTAAAATAATAATGATACTATAACATTAGAAACCCAAATATGTGGCCCCAGCTCCCTTTCTTCTTTATTTAGATTCCATTTGTGTGAGAAATATAGAGATTTCTTGGATGATTTTGGTGCCCAGGTCTGTGATTAACAGCCAAAGTTTCTCAAAAATGTGTTCTTAGGATCAGTTTTTTTCTCTTCCCTCTACCTTTTCTGAAATATTCCTCTTCTCAGTAATGTATACTTGAGTGAAACAACCAGCTGTTTAAGGTATACATGCTCTGCCAACATTGTGAATAAACCTCAGAATAAGAACTAGAGTCAGCAGTGGTATTGCACTGTGAATAGCCACTGCACTCCGGCTTCAGTAACAGTGAGACTCTGTCTTTAAAAAAAAAAAAAAGGAAACAAATATGGCCAGGCTCGGTGGCTCATGCCTGTAATCCCAGCACTTTGGAAGGCCGAGGCAGGTGGTTCATGAGGTCAGGAGTTAGAGACCAGCCTGACCAACGTGGAGAAACTCCATCTATACTAAAAATACAAAAAGTAGCCGGGTGTGGTATCCCACACCTGTAATCCCAGCTAATCGGGAGACTGAGGCAGGAGCATCACTTGAATCAAAGAGATGGAGGTTGTAGTGAGCTGAGATCGTGCCGTTGCACTCCAGCCTGGGCAACAAGAGCAGATTCTGTCTCAAAAAAAAAAAAAAAATCACTGTAAGCCCAGCACTTTGGGAGGCCAAGGTGGGTGGATCACCTGAGGTCAGGAGTGAGACCAGCCTAACCAACATGGTGAAACCCTGTCTTGACTAAGAACACATCAATTAACTGGGCTTGGTGGTGTGCACCTGTAATCCGTAATCCCAGTTACTCAGGAGGCTGAGGCAGGAGAATTGCTTAAACCCGGGAGGCTGAGGTTGCAGTGAGCCGAGATCATGGCACTGCACTCCAGCTTGGGCGATAGAGTAAGATTGTGTCTCAAAAAAACAACAACAAAAAAACAAAAAAACCCAAGATTTTTAAAAAAAAGTTAAACCCCACTAGACTCAAATTAGTTTTCCCTTTTTTTCATCTGCTTCACAGTATATTTTTCCTTACAACCTAGAGTCAAAGGCTAGAATATTTTCTTTTAGGTTTCCTATTAACTATAATCAAGTCCATCACTTAGTTTTATTTGCCAGCACTCCAGTTTAACAGCTCTGAATTAAGCTCCCCCTCACCCCAGGATCAAATGCTAAAGCCTTTCACTTGATATAAAGCAATCTCTTCCCCACCCATCCCCACCCCAGTCCTCCAGTTTATTTAAAAGTCTCAGCCTAGGTAACATAATAAGACCGTCCCTACAAAAAGTTTTTAAAAATTAGCTGGGTGGCCGGGTGTGATGGCTCATGCCTGTAATCCCAGCACTTTGGGAGGCTGAGGTGTGTGAATCACTTGCAATTGGGAGTTCAAGACCAGCCTGACCAACATAGAGAAACCCCATCTCTACTAAAAATAAAATTAGCCAGGCATGGTGGTGCACACCTATAATCCCAGCTACTGAGTAGGCTGAGGCAGGAGAATCGCTTGAACCCAGAAGGCAGAGGTTGCAGTGGGCCGAGATTGTGCCATTGCACTCCAGCCTGGACAAGAGCAAAACTCTGTCCCAAAAAAAAAAAAAAAAAAGCTAGGTATGGTGTGCACTTGTAGTCCCAGCTACTTAGGAGGCTGAAGCTAGAGGATTGCTTGAACCTAGGAATTCGAGGGTTCGGTGAGCTATGATCACACTATAGCATCCAGCCTGGTGAACAGAGGAAGAAACTGTCTACTAAAGAAACAAAAAGTCCCCAAATTTTGTCACTACATTCTAAAACCTAGAGTCTTTTGGCCAGGCATGGAGGCTCATGCCTGTAGTCCCAGCAATTCAGGAGGCCGAGGCGCGCATATGATGAGTTTAAGATCATATTAGAGATCATCCTGGCCAACATGGTGAAACTTCGTCTCTACTGAAATTATAAAAATTAGCTGGGTGTGGTGGCGTGTGCCTGTAGTCCCAGCTACCTGGGAGGCTGAGGCAGGGATTCGCTTGAACCCAGGAGGCGGAGGTTGCAGTGAGCTGAGATTGAGCCACTGCACTCTAGCTTGAGTGACAGAGCAAGACTCCGTCTCAAAAAAAAAAAAAAAATCTAGAGTCTTTTATTGGCTGGGCATGGTGGCTCACACCTGTAATCCCAGCACTTTGGGAAGCTGAGTCTGGCGGATCACTTGAGGTCAAGAGTTTGAGACAAACCTGGCCAACATTTAGTAGAGATGGCAAAACCCCATCTCTACTAAAAATACAAAAATTAGCCAAACATGGTGGCACCCATCTGTATTCCCAGCTACTTGGGAGGCTGAGACAGGAGAATTGCATGAACCTGGAAAATGGAGGTTGCAGTGAGCTGAGATTGTGCCACTGCCCTCTAGCCTGGGTGACAGAGCAAGACTCGGTCCCCCCAAAAAAAGAGTCTTATTTTCCAATCTCATTCCTGCTATGGAGCCACTCAGCTCCTGCC
>NW_022446092.1:0-2548 GCF_009761245.1 Sapajus apella | reverse complement strand
TCAACATACCTCTGGAGGCTACATGAGTAAACAGCAAACTGTCCTCACAAAAACAGGATGTCAGGAAACTGACCAACTGCGTCTGCCACCAGAAGGAATGTTGAGGGCAGTCACGTCCCAGGTCCCGTGCTCCTTCAGGTCATCTGTGCTCCTGGAGGACATCTACCTGAACATCTGGAACCTGGTGAACAAGCGAAGCAGTCCCTGTGATAAATCAAGTAGCTGGGTGACAGTCACCCCCTCCTCACTACTCACTTTGCATAATAAATATGAAGGCTCATGCCTGTAATCCCAGCACTTTGGGAGGCAGAGGCAGGTGGATCATGAGGTCAAGAGTTTGAAACGAGCCTGGCCAACATAATAAAACCCCATCTCTATTAAAAATCCAAAACTAACAAATTAGCTGAGCATGGTGGCAGGTGCCTGTAATCCCAGCTGCTTCGGAGTCTAAGACAGGAGAAGTGCTTGAATCTGGGAGGCGGAGGTTGCAGTGAGCTGAGATCCTGCCACTACACTCCAGCCTGGGCAACAGTGCAAGACTCTGTCTCAAAATAAATAAAATAAAATAAAATATAAAATAAATATGAAGGGCTGTAAAAGCTCAGGGTCTTTGTTCACTAGAAGCAAAGAGTCCCCTAACCCCTTCTTTCAAACAGAACCTTTGTCTTTGTCTTCAGTTCCACGTTTGTCCTCCTTCGTTCATGAGATAACTACAGCAGAGCTCCATCGGGGTGAACCTGCAGAGGTCCCATGGAGCTGCCTCAATGTCAGGTCCCGGATGGCAGGCAAAGGGTCACTGATACAAACACGATGTGAAGGGGAAAGTTATCACTACTGACCTAGCAGACACTGAAGAGCACACGGTACCTCTGGACATGACAGACCCAGAGGTCAGAAAGCCGAGGCAGGGAAGAGAGAAGAGACCTGTAGACCAATGGCTTTAGTGGGTCCAGGGTGTTAACTGACAGGTTTCCAGCAGGGACTTTGATGGGTGGGATTAAGGCAGTTGAACACTGGGGCCAGGAGATCATGCTGTGACTGAGAGGTGGTCACTTTAAATTTCAGGGCATATGTCAGAACTGTCTGTGTAAAGGAAACAGCTGGAGAGAGGGGAGCTGAGCACACCAAACAGGAGAGATACTGCTAAGATTTTATCTCTGGCCACCAACTGCAGCCATTTGGACTGGGTATGTTATTGGAAACTGTCATTGTGACTAATTAGTCACCTGCCTCTGATAGGAGGCAGCTAAACTTACACTTTAATAAGTGGATGCAGAGGCAACATGAAATGATGAGCACTCATGATACTCAGGGACGTCAGAAGGATGTGGTGCCCTGCCCTAAACTCAGAATTCTGGGTTCTGGTCTCCTGGGAGAGAGAAATGATGACTTGTCCCTGTTCCCCCTGTCATCCCCTGACACTGATCTTCCCACCCTGCACCTCAAAAAAAAATCTGATCAGGAAGATGTTATAACCTATGAATAATGGAAGCCCAAAACAGTGGCTACTGAGATTAATGCTAATGCTTTAATTTTCTCTCACACTCTCACCTGAGAGCATAGAGACTACAAAATAGTGCCATTCATATTAAACGTTACATACTCCAACCTGTATCCTAGACTACTATGTGCAAGGCAGCTCTGAAGCCCATTTCTAGGCTTAGCTTACATCCAAGCTAGTTGACTCTAGGATACATTCTTAGACATCCAGGTGATGGTATTTGTCACAGAAGCCGCACCGACTCTGTGTATTCCAGCTGTTAAGTGAAGGTATTTTCACAGAATGTTGTTCTTGGTTACTCTTCCACAATCATTTCACTCCTGGAAATTAACCTTCCCCTTTCACCATCTTTCTCTCCAGCAGGCCTGCCAGGACTCTGGCTGAAAAAATACCTGCCCACCCAGGATGCTCAGGGTGACATCTTTGTCTGTTCCCATAATTATAATATCTCACACGGATGCAGCACTCACGTTGCACCATGCACTACCCCTAAGACCTTCCCAGCTAGCTCCAGTCCTCACAAAAACATTTGACTGTCACCATCACCATTTTTACAGATTAAAAAAAAAATGGAGGCAGCGATAGGTGATGTACCCAGTGTAACTCAACTCCATAATTTCACCTCAACCAACACTTCATCTGAAAAAAAAGATCCCCTAAAATTTAAGGTCTCCTGAATGACATCGAGCTTCCAGATGATTTTTACCTCCTCTACTTTCACAATTTGGCAAACAGCCAGCATTTTGTTTTCTGTCTCACCCTTCACTTATGTCCCTGCTCCTTAACACCACACTCACAACTGCACGGGTTGGCATAAAAGCTGGCTTTTGTAGACCTGTCTCTTTTGGGATAAAGCAGGGCAGGGTTAAGAGCTCAGAAAAATTCATTTTCACTCAATCGTCAACTATTTGGATGGCCATTCTTTGGCCATAAAGGGGTGCACTAGGAACAGAAGTTGTCATGAGAAGAATGGAGGACTGTGAGTCTTTTTTAAATTATTGTACTTTAGGTTCTGGGGTACATCTGCAGATCATGCAGGATTGTTGC
>NW_022446091.1:0-2548 GCF_009761245.1 Sapajus apella | reverse complement strand
TGTTGGTTCATTTCTGCAGTGAACCTTTAGAGAGGAAAGTGAAAGCTTTCCTTCCAGCCATACAATAGAATGACAAAGCGGAAAAGTTTAGACAGAATTTCCCATTTAAGTGCCAAAACTTCATACTCCATTTCTGATAAAAAGCACAAAGGTTAAAAAAACAAACAAACTTATCTTTTGACCCAAAGCTCTGTTGACATTCTATTAAACAAACACCAACCTTTTTAATTTTTATGATGTAAATGGCAGATATTTTTATAATTCTTACACTAATAAATCATTTCTCTGATGTTTTTGGTGAAACCCAATATTCATAATAAAGTCCAGAACCATGAATTGTTTTAAATGATTTTTCCTTATGTGTGATTACAAGTATACCTCTACAGGAAGTTAGTGTACTCTCACACGAGCTAATTTTTTGGAGTAAAAGACCTACTGTAGAAACTCCCAGAAACACAATAGTGATAAGCATCCACAGAACGCCAAGAAAGTCATGCCCAGGATACAAATAATCAGGTGGAAAAATGATCGCCTGGAATAATAACAGTTGAAATAAAGGTCAGTGACATTTACAATATTTCAGTAAAAAATGATAATCCTTAGAAACCGTCAAGCTTCTTTAAGAGGTAACCACACACCTCAGATATCACCAGGGGATTCCACTGCTTCAAGAAAGATTGGAAGTCACCAGTCTCATGTTTTTTTGCATGGCTGGCAGTGTTTTCGGGCATTCTACATGTAGAGTGTCATTTTTTTTTTTTCCTTTTTATTGATGTAAAGCAGGCATACCCAATTTTTTGGCTTCCCTGGGCAACATTAAAAGAAGGAAGCTTGCCTTAGGCCACACATAAAATACATTAACACTAACAATAGCTGTCGATCTAAAAAAAAATCACAGAAAGTCCAGGCGCAGTGGCTCATGCCTGTAATCCCAGCACTTTGGGAGGCTGAGGCTAGCAGATCACCTGAGGTCAGGGGTTCCAGACCAGCCTGGCCAACAGGGTGAAACCTCATCTCTACCAAAAATACAAAAATTAGCCAGGTGTGGTGGCAGGCACCTGGAATCCCAGTTACTCAGGAGGCTGAGGTAGAAGAATGGCTTGAAAGAGGGAGGCAGAGGTTGCAGTGAGCCGAGATGGTGCCATTGCCCTCCATGCCCTCCATCCTGGGAGACAAGAAGGAGATTGTGTCTCAACAACAACTACAACAAAAAATTACAAATTTATTTATTTATTTAATTGCATTGTACGTTTTGGCGTACATGTGAAGAACATGCCATATTGTTGCATAGGTACACATGCGGCATTGTGATTTGCTGCCTTCCTCCCCTTCACCTATATCTGGCATTTCTTCCCATGCTGTCTCTCCCCAACTCCTCACCCCGCGCTGTCCCTCCCCTATTTCCCCCCAACGGACCCCAATAAGTGGTGCTCCCCTCCCTGTGTCCATGTGTTCTCATTATTCAACACCCGCCTATGAGTGAAAACATGCGGTGGTTGGTTTTCTGTTAATTTTTTATTTTATTATTTTTGAGAGTGTCCTGCTCAGTCGCCCAGGCTAGAATGCAGTGGTGCAATCTTGGCTCACTCTCACCTCTGCCACCTGGGCTCAAGCCATCCTCTTGCCTCAGCCTCCTGAGTAGCTGGTATTACAGGTGCCTGCCACCCTGCCTGGCTATTTTGTGTACCTTTAGTAGAGACAGGGTTTCACCATGTTGGTCAGGCTGGTCTGGAACTCCTGACCTCAACTGATCTGCCGGCCTCAGCCTCCCAATTGCAGGCGTGAGTCACCACACCTGGCCTGTCATTTCTTTCTATTTGAGTAACATAAGGCCTTTAAGACCCTTTCTCCTTTGGGTCAATCCATGATCTGCACCAAACACATTTTACAAAACAAAGGACAGTACAGTCCTCATTCACATCCTGGTCATGATGTCGCTCCTAGGGACTCTCATACTGCAAACCTCCCAGCAGGCACACCCCTTTCCTCTCCATCTGATGGGCTTCTCAGCTCCCATCACACTGACTGGACACAGACTCCCTAGAGGCAGCCCCCAAGAGCAGAAGACATGGATGACTCAGAAGTTCCTAAAAAGTCATCAAGCCAGATGACGCAAAACTCAAATGACATTTCACTTTGTTTTGGTTTATTCTGTTTGAGACAAGAGTGCAGTAGGTGTCCAACTAATCCTTTTTGGAATCTTTTGTAGAGATTGGGTTTCTCTCTGATGTTCAGGCTAGTCTTAAACTCCTGGTCTCAGGTGATCTGCCCACCTTAACCCGCCAAAGCACTGAAATTACAGGCCTGCACTGTACAATTTGCTGTGTGACACAGCCCAATAGCAAAGAAGAAACGCCACGGGTCCAGTGTCTACTCATATGGGTGGATTGATGGCTGGGAAACCCCAGGAGGAGCCAAAAGAGCAGCCATAGCACCTGAATTTCCTGGGCCTTTCAGGGCACCCTGAGGTGGCCAGGACAGAGGTGGGGGTGGCTTAGTGCTGGGGGAGGGAAGGGGGTGGGATCTGAGTTGAGGAGGGGGACGGGAG
>NW_022446090.1:0-2548 GCF_009761245.1 Sapajus apella | reverse complement strand
CACAGCCCCCAAACAGCCAAAGCCCCCTCCATACCTACGCCCACCCCCAAACTCCCTCGCTGCTCCTCCAGCCCTGCGGGAGGTCGATGCCCACCCAGGTGAGCCCCACACCAGGTTTGGCGGCCCTTCCACCGCCAGAGGCCACCCTTCCACGGAGACTCTTCCTCCCCCGCCCCCCCAGCTTGGCTGCTGCTGCCCCCTGCCCGGGGGGGGGGTCCTGCCCTGCGCCCCACCCCGGCACCCACCTCCTTCTTGACGGTGCGTAGCAGCCTCTGCCGGGTCTCCGCCTCTGTGGGACAGGACGCGAGAGCCGCGGGTCAGCCGAGGGGTGGGCGCGGGGGTCGGGGCTGCCCTCCCGCCGCCCCCGTGTCCCGCAGCCCCTTACCCGCGGTGGCCGAGGCCATGGCTCCGAGCCGCTGAGTTCCGAGTCCCGGGAGGTGGGGGCGACTGCTGCTCCTCCGGCCTCGGCGCCGCCGCTGCAGCCGCGGCGGGGCGGGGCCGAGCGCTGATTGACGGCCGGAGGGCGCCCGACGTCAGGACCCGCCGCGGCCGCCCCGCCCCTCCGGAAAGCCACCGCGCGGCGGGGCAGGCGGGTCGCCTGCGCCAGGAGCCTCCGCGCCAAGCGCGCACGCTCGCTTCCGCGCACCCAGCGCCCTGGCCTTTCAGGCTCCCCCCACCCTCCAGGCCAGCGCCCGTGTCCCTCCCGCTTCCCTGGGGTGGGGAAGGAAAGCGCCCTTCATGAACTCTCCTCTGTGGGCCTGGTTCCCAGAAGCGGTAGGAGATGGTGGGGCTGCTACCGACATTCTCCAAGCCTCAGTTTTCTCATCTTTAAAATGGGTATAGGCCAGGTGCGGTGGCTCACGCCTGTAATCCCAGCACTTTGGGATGCGGAGGCGGGCGGATCACAAGGTCGGGAGTTCGAGACCAGCCTGGCTAACATGGCGAAACCTGTCTCTACTAAAAATACAAAAATTAGCCAGGGGTGGTGGTGGGCGTCTCAGCTACTTGGGAGGCTGAGGCAGGAGAATCGCTTGAACCCGGGAGGCGGAGGAGGCAGTGAGCGGAGATCGTGTCACTGCACCCCAGCCTGGTGACAGAGCAAGACTCCGTCTCAAAAAAAAAAAAAAAAAAAATTGGTATGATGTTGTCTAAAATGGGCATCATGGGTCTCAGAACGATCTGAGACTCAAGTAAGATATTGGATGTGAAGCCCTTAATACAGACCCAGGGGAAAGGCCCATAAATGCTTGCCACTGTTACTGTTACTGTTAATTGTCATTACTGAGAGTCTGCCAGCCGGCACGGTGGCTCACACCTCTAATCCTAGCACTTTAGGAGGCCAAGGTGGGCAGATCACTTGAGGTCAGGAGCTCAAGACCAGCCTGGCCAACATGATGAAACCCCATCTTTACTAAAAAATACAAAAATTACGTCAGATGTTGTGGTTCACGCCTGTAATCCTAGTACTTTGGGAAGCCAAGGTGGGTGGATCACCTGAGGTCAGGAGTTCGAGACCAGCCTGGCCAAGATGGTGAAACCCTGTCTCTACAAAAAATACAAAAATTAGCCAGGAATGATAATGTGTTCCTGTAATCCCAGCTACTGGGGAAGCTGAGGCAGAGAATCACTCGAACTCAGGAAGTTGAGGTTGCAGTGAGCCAACATCTCGCCACTGCACTCCAGCCTGGGCGACAGAGACTTCGTCTCAAAAAATAAAAAATACAAGTACAAGCCGGGCATGGTGGCTCAAGCCTGTAATCCCAGCACTTTGGGAGGCCGAGGCGGGTGGATCATGAGGTCAGGAGATCGAGACTATCCTGGTCAACATGGTGAAACCCTGTCTCTACTAAAAATACAAAACATTAGCTGGGCATGGTGGCACGTGCTTGTAATCGCAGCTACTCAGGAGGTTGAGGCAGGAGAATTGCCTGAACCCAGGAGGCGGAGGTTGCGGTGAGCCGAGATTGCGCCATTGCACTCCAGCCTGGGTAACAAGAGTGAAACTCCGTCTCAAAAAAAAAAAAAAAAAAAATACAAAAATTAGCTGGACATGGTGGTGTGTGCCTGTAATTTGAGCTACTCAGGAGGTCGAGGCAGGGGAATCTCTTGAATGCAGGAGGCAGAGGTTGCAGTGAGCTGAGATCATGCCACTGCCCTCCAGCCTGGACAACAGAGCAAGACTCCGTCTTCAAAAATAAAAGAGTCTTCCAAGATATTCCAAGGTAATGTACTGGTTCTCCATCCAGGAGAGGCTGGTACTTAAATGGTTCCCTCCTCCACATGCAGGTCGCTGGGGAAGTGGGGTTTTCCCAGGCATCTGGCCCCAGCAGCAGGACCCCCCTGGGCAGGGGGCAGCAGCAGCCAAGCTGGGGGGGTGGGGAGAGGAGGAGTCTCTGTGGAAGGGTGGCCTCTGGCGGTGGAAGGGCGGCCAAACCTGGTGTGGGGCTCACCTGGGTGGGCATCGACCTCCCGCAGGGCTGGAGGAGCAGCGAGGGAGTTTAGGGGTGGGCGTAGGTATGGAGGGGGCTTTGGCTGTTTGGGGGCTGTG
>NW_022446089.1:0-2549 GCF_009761245.1 Sapajus apella | reverse complement strand
TCCTATCTATCTATCTATCATGGATTCATCTATCACTGTATTTATTTATTTGATCCCCAGTAACTTGATAAACTTGAATCACTCTCCCTCAGTCTGAGTCTGAGTCTGGGAGACTAAAAAAACCAAGGACCAAGACTCTGAATTAACGTAAATTAACCTCCATTAGGGACGCTAAGTACATTTTAATCTATATGCTAACTTCAATACATTAACAGTGAAGAAAGATTCTGTGCTGAGCAAGATCCTAGGGACATGTGTGTGACTAGTTTGACAGAATGATGTGATGATTAGTAATGTCTGCTTGAACTCATGTAGGAAATTCAGAGTCTGTGTACTGCAGAGATGCCACCCTGGCTTAGCGAATGCTCCCTCAGCGGCCTCTAGCCAGAAAACCTCCTGGTAGCATCACTCAAACCTTGAAATACTGCATTCGGCGCAATATGAAGTTGTATTGTATGTGTACGTTTCACCTTCAGTAGCCTGCAGCTTAATTTAAAGCAAATCAAACCAAATGCCCACTCTGTTGTAATCATTATAACCTGTCCCATCCATTATTCTATCAACAACAAAGGAAATGACTTATCGGTGAATGCTTATTTAGGTTCCTGTCTTGTAGGATAAGTCAGCCACCCCATACATTAGATCGGGAATGTTCAGGGTGCTATGGCTATAGACGCACCCCATTCATTAGAAAACTTAGAAATAATCTCCTATCTTAAAACTACTATTGCCATCAAATTCCCTTTTATTTCACTTCCCAAAGTTGTGATGACTAATCTCTCATACTTGTAATTATTTGCATTCTTTCTCACTCAGCACAGAGGATTTGTGTGCCTATGTGTGTGTGTGAAGGTAGGGGAATGGGGATGGGTAGAATGGGATGACTCCAATGTTTACTTGGCATTTTCAAGTCAGAGATGGAAGGCACCAAATGGGGACTCATTATTAAGCTAAGGCTCCCACTGGCCAAAATGTGTGGATTTCATGCCTTCTTCACTCTGATCACAAGTATGCAGGCCTTAGCAGGCTGGTTCTGGACTTTCCTCATGTTTCTGAATTCAGTTAACAAGTCAGTGGCCTAGTACAGACTGCTCTTTCTGGATAGGTTCTTTTCAGTGAAACACAGGAGGAGGAGGACAGAGGGAAGGATCCCCATCTGTTTAGTCAGGACACCCAGCCCATAACGCATTGCAAAGCACTTGGGCTCCATCCTTTTCACAAAGGCTTCCAAACTACAAATCAAATAATCAAAGATACTGAATAGACTTCTGATGTCCATACCCTCTCACCCATTATTCCCACAGGTAACTAAAACCAAATGCTGTTACGTAAATTTTATCCAAATGAAAGCAGCTAGACATATCAAATACTTTAACTCTTCTGTTATTTAACATTCTAGTCAAGTCTTTACTCTTTTCTTGCATTTTACTTTTAGTTCTGTGCTCAGTTGAAGATAGTGCACATTTAATAAAACACTGATACTTTCCTGACGCTAGAGACAAGTTAAAAAGAAAAAAGGCCGGGCACGGTGGCTCACGCCTGTAATCCCAGCACGTTGGGAGGCCGAGGCTGGCGGATCACCTGAGGTCAGGAGTTCAAAACCAGCCTGATCAACATGGTGAAACCCCATCTCTATTAAAAAAGAAAAAGAAAAATACATACACAAAAAACATTAGTTGGCATTTGTTTCGCACTTATTGCATGTTGGGGTAATGCTTGCAATAAGAATATACTGCCTCTCTAATTAGAACAATCAATATAGCTATGTCTTACAAATTAATAGGCAAGCTGTCAATGAAAGACAAAATTTGCTTTTTTCTTTCCAGTTTAGTTTTATTGCTTGGACGATTTCTTCAGTTTCTACAGAACACTGAGTGTGGACACTGAAAAAGACTACTTCTAAACTTATGGGTCAGGCTGAACAGGGGACAGAATTGCTCTCGTAAAAACAGAGACCCTTATTTTTTGTGAGACAGATCCTCAGTCTGTCACCCAGGCTGGAGTGCAGTGGTGCGATCTCGGCATACTGCAACCTCCACCTCCCAGGTTCAAGCGATTCCTGTTGCAGCCTTCCCAGTAGCTGGGATCACAGGTGCATACAACCATGCCAGGCTAATTTTTGTATTTTTAGTAGAGACGGGGCCTCACCATGCTGGCCAGGCTGGTCTTAAACTCCTGATCCCAGGTGATCCACCTGCCTACTATTCGCTTTGACACAAGAAAAGGTAATGATTTCCTTGGCCAGTGGCTTACCAAAAAGAAATAACAGAACAGGAAAAACAATTGATGGGGAAAAACGTCTGCCTACCCACTACAGGGATGTAAACACCTTTAACCTTTATTAATGACACAGCAAGGGCCTCCAAATCAGAACATGGACCTCAGAGTCTTTTTGAGATACACATCCCATTTCGTATATGGGGCCTCCAGAATTTGCCCTATACAGAAGGTCACCTTATTATGAGATCTTCTTCTGGTTTCAGTAACCTACTCCAACCACAGGATATTGGAAACAGTTTTGGATCTTAATTCTGAAAGACACAATCCCT
>NW_022446088.1:0-2549 GCF_009761245.1 Sapajus apella | reverse complement strand
TCATTGCGGAATATCCAAACGCAGATTTTAGAAGAAACGTTTTTCTAACTCGCTGAGTCTAAACATAGAGGCAACTTCCTAAGGTGAACGAGCACAAAGCAGAGCAGTTCGAAATAGACGTTTCTCCAATGTTTTAAACGCAGTCTTACTGGTAGTTATCATATGCCTGTATATGGCTGGAAATATCTGTTTTCAGATTCTGGAAATAAAGTGTTTCTGAACTGTTGCTAACATTCATCAGTTTAACTGTGTAAGTTGATTGTATAGCTTGACAACCATTCTGCTAGATAGCTCCGTTTTTGTTTTAGAGCAAGATGTTTCTAATTACGGCCTAAAGGCTCTTTCACACTGGAATATCCAAACGCTGCTTTTAGAAGAAATGTGTTTCTAACTCGCTGAATCTAATCATAGATGCAACTTCCTAAGGTGAACGAAAAGAAAGCAGTGCAGTTTCAACTAGACGTTTCTACTGCGTTTTAAACGCAGTCTTACTGTTAGTTCTTATATGCCGGTATAGGGCTGGAAATATCTGCCTCCAGATTTTCGAAGCAAAGGATTTCTGAACTGCTGTAAACACACATCAGTTTAACTCTGTATGTTGATCGCACAGCTTGACAACCATTCTGCTAGATAGCTGCATTTTTGTTTTAGAGCAAGATATTTCTCATTACGGCCTTTAGTCTCAGTCATTCTGGAATATCCAAATGCAGCTTTTAGAATAAACGTTTTTCTAACTCGCTGAATCTAAACATAGATGCAAATTCCTAAGGTGAACGAACACAAAGCAGAGCAGTTTGAACTTGGCGTTTATCCTGTGTTTTAAACGCAGTCTTACAGCTTGGTCTTAAATGCCTGTATAAGGCTGGAAATATCTGTTTCCAGATTCTCCAACGAAACGATTTCTGAACTACTGCACACACACGTCAGTTTAACTCCGTAAGAAGATTGTACAGCTTGACAACCATTCTGCTAGATTGCGAACTTTTTATTTTAGAGCAAGATATTTCTCATTACGAACTTTAGTCTCAGTCATTCTGGAATATCCAAACGCAGCTTTTAGAAGAAACGTGTGTCTAAATCGCTGAATCAAAACATAGATGCAACTTCCAAAGGTGAACGAACACAAAGCTCAGCAGTTTGAACTAGATGTTTCTCCTGTGTTTTAAACGCAGTCTTACTGCTAGGTCTTAAATGCCTGGGGAAATCTGGAATTATCTGTTTCCAGATTCACCAAAGAAAAGATTTCAGAACCTCTGCACACCCACATCAATTTAAATCCATAAGATGTTTTTACAGCTTGACAACCATTCTGCTAGATAGTTGCGTTTTTGTTTTAGAGCAAGATATTTCTCAATACAGCCTTTTGTCTCAGTCACTCTGGAATATCCAAACGCAGATTTTAGAAGTAACGTTTTTCTAACTCGCTGAATCTAAACATAGTTGCAACTTCCTAAGGTGAACCAACACAAAGAAGAGCAGTTTGAACTAGACGTTTCTCCAGTGCTTTAAACGCAGTCTTACTGTTAGATCTCATATGCCTGTATATGGCAGGAAATATCAGTCTCCAGATTCTCGAAACAAAGGATTTCTGAACTGCTGCAAACACACATCAGTTTACCTATGTATGTTGATTGCACAGCTTGACAAACATTCTGCTAGATAGCTCCGTTTTTGTTTTAGAGCAATATATTTCTCTTTACAGCCTTTAGTCTCAGTCATTGCAGAATATCCAAACGCAGATTTTAGAAGAAACGTTTTTCTAACTCGCTGAGTCTAAACATAGAGGCAACTTCCTAAGGTGAACGAGCACAAAGCAGAGCAGTTCGAAATAGACGTTTCTCCAATGTTTTAAACGCAGTATTACTGGTAGTTATCATATGCCTGTATATCGCTGGAAATATCTGTTTCCAGATTCTGGAAACAAAGGGTTTCTGAACTGTTGCTAACATTCATCAGTTTAACTGTGTAAGTTGATTGTATAGCTTGACAACCATTCTGCTAGAAAGCTCCGTTTTTGTTTTAGAGCAAGATGTTTCTAATTACGGCCTAAAGGCTCTTTCACACTGGAATATCCAAACGCTGCTTTTAGAAGAAACGTGTTTTTAACTCGTTTAATCTAAACATAGATGCAACTTCCTAAGGTGAACGAAAAGAAAGCAGTGCAGTTTCAACTAGATGTTTCTCCTGTGTTTTAAACGCAGTCTTACTGTTAGTTCTCATATGCCGGTATAGGGCTGGAAATATCTGCCTCCAGATTCTCGGATCAAAGGATTTCTGAACTGCTGCAAACACACATCAGTTTAACTCTGTATGTTGATTGCACAGCTTGACAACCATTCTGCTAGATAGCTGCATTTCCGTTTTAGAGCAAGATATTTCTCATTACGGCCTTTAGTCTCAGTCATTCTGGAATATCCAAACGCAGCTTTTAGAAGAAACGTGTTTCTAACTCGCTGAATCTAAACATAGATGCAACTTCCTAAGGTGAACGAACACAAAGCAGAGCAGTTTGAACTTGGCGTTTATCCTGTGTTTTAAACGCAGTCTTA
>NW_022446087.1:0-2550 GCF_009761245.1 Sapajus apella | reverse complement strand
TCCTGAGGATAAAGTATCTCCCTGTAGAGAAGGGACTAGGCTGAGGACCTTCTTTCAGGAGTGCCTCAGCCATTCTCAAAGCCACAGATCCCTGACAGGCCCTCTGATCCTCAGGTTTTGGAAGCAGAGATTAGAGACAGGAGCAGAGTCCTCTGATGTGATGCTAGAAACTGGCATGGCCAGAGAGTGAGAGACACACAAGGAGGATGAGGGGGACTGAGGGTTCACTTCTCCAGGGGATGAGGTCTGTGTCAAAACTGCCCCATGTCTGTTCATCATCATCAGCTTCCTCTTAGAACAGAATCCAAGAGGCGCTAAGGAATACTTTTTGTTTTCCCTCTCTCTCTTTTTTTGTCACATCTGTAGCCAGATGTTCCACCCTCAATGCCTATGAGGGACAAACTCCCAAGGCCCACATTTCCAGGCTGCTTAGGGGCTTTTGTTGCCAAGTCACACCTTGTCTCTAAGTTTCTGCTCTTCCTGCTGCAGATGATGTTGTTGCTGATTCCTGAGCCCAGCACTGTAAATGGATGCAACAGACCAGCCTGAAAACAGGAAACTAAGACATAGAAAAGACAGAGACAGGTGAGAAATGGAGTTTCTTCTCACTTTGTCCACAGCCCAATTCACTTGAGGAGACAGATCTCAAAGTTGGGGCTACCAGACTGGTTGGTAAATCACGGGAAATTACAGAAAGAAGACAGTCACTGAGTTTGGGAGCACCACCTTCTCAATAAAAACTGAGGTCAATGCCTTGGCTGTGCCTGCACTATGTGTTTATTTGGGAATGCCATATGGAACCCATCTTTTTTTTTTTTTTTGAGACGGAGTTTCACTCTTGTTACCCAGGCTGGAGTGCAATGGCGCGATCTCAGCTCACCACAACCTCCGCCTCCTGGGTTCAGGCAATTCTCCTGCCTCAGCCTCCTGAGTAGCTGGGATTACAGGCACGTGCCACCATGCCCAGCTAATGTTTTGTATTTTTAGTAGAGATGGGGTTTCACCATGTTGACCAGGATGGTCTCGATCTCTTGACCTCGTGATCCACCCACCTTGGCCTCCCAAAGTGCTGGGATTACAGGCTTGAGCCACCTCGCCCGGCGGGACCCACCTTTAAATTCACTTTTTATGTCTTCACTTCCACAAATGATAAAATCCTCTGACAAAAAACTCCCCCTACAATTGGTGGAGATCAGCTGTGGGTGCTTACAAAGGTGAATCCTCATTCTTCACTACTGGGGCACTGGAGGAGCATGGGCCTGTGTATTCTTCTAAACAAGGATGTTCAGCTTCCTCCAACGTTGGAAGCAAGTGCTGTTGAAGTAGGGTGACATAAAGCCAAACAGAAAAGAAAAATAATCGAAAGACACAGATTCTTAAAGTATGTGTTTGTTTCAATGGTTCCACACACTTAGTAAGGTATTGTAGATGCCAATATTTCAATTTGCACCTTTCTATCCAAAGCTGTTGTGTCTTCTAGGAAAATACATGTCCTCTGCCCTGGGTGCGGAGCCCCTGCAGGAGGCTTGACCAGCAGGGAGAGATACCTAGAGCTATGAGCCCAGGGCAAAGTCCACCTATTGGGAAAAGCAGGGAAGGAGGCCTGCAGGAGCCTCACGAGCCTATGCCTGGGTCATGTTTGCAGGACACTGAGAAGGAGGAGAACCATGGAAGGATGGAGACACACATAACATTCATCCTTAGGGCCCAAAGAAAAGGTAAGCTCCTTCAAATCTTTTCCACAAATTTATATCCCAAGGAAAGATCAGAACCTGAGATGGGCATTAATATGTGCAGTATTAGGTAAATCACAGCACCCAGACATATGGGTAGTATTAGGTAGGCCAAAAACCTGAGATGACAAAGTCTTGAAAGCGTATGTCAGGGCCTACAAGATGTTCCCATCACGCATAATTGCCCACTATTTATAACCCCAAAAGGCCAATCCAATACCACACCATGTGCTGTAGGACAAACCCACACTTTTTCTGAGATAGGCCAAGGCAGCTATTGGAAATAACCTTTGACTATGTAGAAAAGGACCTTGGGTTATCTACACAAAAATGAAAGATGAAGCTTCCATGTCTAATGTTTGGAAAGACAATCAGGGACCCTCATATCACACTGGTGTCTTCTCCTGTTATGAGCCTTCTGAGTCCTCATTCTCCACCAGATAAAAGGTCACAGTGTCCTTTCCTGGGGTGAAAAACAACCAGAACCACGTCACTTCAGGTGCACACTGCAGGTGACAGCATAATTTCAGCTCAGTAGCACCCAATGCCAGGCCCATCTCACCCACACTCTGCCCATCAGCTTCAAAGATGTGTGTTCTGCTCCTGGTCTGTTCTATTCTGACTAAAGCTGTCCTCCCCTGGCTCACCTTCATCATCACACAAAATGACATCTGTCTTCCTGGATTTGGCAGCCACCTTCTTTCTCACCCCTTTCTTAAATACAGTTAGATCTCATGGAAGTTGAGGATTATCCCAGGGCTGTTGTTTCGTTGATGTTTTTTGTTGCAGTTTCCATTGTTTGGTTGAGATTTTTTAC
>NW_022446086.1:0-2551 GCF_009761245.1 Sapajus apella | reverse complement strand
GCAATTATGGACTGGCTCACAACTTCTCAGATAAGCTACACTGAAATCTCTACAGTTTACCAATTCCTCAATGATATGAGATATAGAAAAATCACCAAAAAAGGCTTTAGAGGGGAAAAATACTCTAATTTTGAATTTTAAAAATGGATTTAATTTACCTTTCCTACTTACCTTCCTAGATGGCGTAATCTACATTTAAATGACATTTAAAATTAGAAACTGGCTGGGCTCCACGGCTCACACCTATAATCCTAGCACTGTGGGAGGCCGAGGTGGGCAGATCACCTGAGGTTGGGAGTATGAGACCAGCCTGACCAAACATGGAGAAACCCCATCTCTGCTTTAAAAAAAAATACCAAAAAAATTAGCTGGGCATGGCAGTGTATGCCTGTAATCCAAGCAACTCAGGGGCTGAGGCAGGGGAATCACTTCAACCTGGGATGTGGAGGTTGAGGTGAGTGAGATCGTGCCATTGCACTGCAGCCTGAGCAACAAGAGCAAAACTTTGTCTAAAAAAATGTAATAATAATAATTAGAAAGTATTAACTTCAGCATTGTTTTGTGTTCTAAAGAGATTGACAGGTAAACTTAAAAGCTGTATTTGTCACTTAATCTTATTTTACATGGTTAAAAGTGGTCTACACCCTCTATGGAGTTTTCCTCTGAATTTCTATTCTTGATATTAAGTGAGAAGAAATACAGGCTGAATTCTCTTTTCCTGAAGAATTCCTATATTCCTAATGAACTGTGAAAGAGTTGCCTTCTTTCAAAGGTCCTTATCTTTCTAAAGTATCTTCAGTCGTTTAGCATAAAGAGAAAATTTTGTTTCATGTCAAAGCTTTTGCTCCTTTATACTAGGTATTAATCGATTAAATATCAAAACAGTGACAAGTCATATGCTAAGTTTCAAAAATATTACATCATAGAGCTTTAAAGAATGGAAGAACATAGCCTAGCAATTAAGGACAGTATCAGGCTTTTATGATTTTAACCTAAATCTTAAACTCCTTAAAAGAAGTGCTATTATTATTGTAATTAAAATGTCTGAGGAGTTCTTAGAAACATAGTTTTTAAAGAAACATTGTTTTAAAGACACTGTATAGTAATGGATAAGACTTTTAAGTATGGCGCAATTCCAGATAGTTAATGATTTTTAAATGAAAGCACCAATGTTTAAATATTAATTTTGGAATCTGTCACTCCCCTCTTCCCCCCAAAAAATAATTTCAACCCTTGGTTGCTGACCGAGGGCATGCTGTAAGCCTTACAGCCCTACATCATTCTTTCTCATGGCATTATACTTTTCCAAACTTTTTATTATACTCCTTGAAAATCAGTGGCAAGGTATGGGAAAGATAAGAGACTGTACATTTTAAAATTTAAGAGATTTCAGTACTTTTATGACACATCATTTTCACTTTTCTGTTGTGCACCCTTTCTACAGGAATGGTAAAAGCAATAGAACATCAGGTCAAACAACTCTTGCTACTAATGTAAACTCACTCTCTGAAAACCATTCTCAAATAGACAATGAGTGTCATAAAGCAAGCATGTGAATGCTACACAAGTGGGAACCTACTAACTTCTTTGAAATAAAAAGACATTACTTGTAGAGTTCACAGGTGACTGAGGGGAGCAGCTGGAAGTGTGCAGCCAGTCACCATCTTCAATTCTGGGAGACTGAGTTTACATGTTTTCCAAATGGCACAAGCCTCCTAACAGTCCTATGAATCAATGGACACTTGGGAAATATTAATAAACAACTTTTTATGAACTATTACTACAAACAACTTCAGCAAGTGGGGAGAGAAAGTTTAGTGACCTTTTAGTAAACATTTTTAGCTTAACAGTCTTTGGGACAAGATCATTTTTTTAAAAAAACAAAAATGCTTATAAACACCATTGCCCCATATTCAGCTGGTGTACACTAAAAACAGGATGATGGAAATACATGTTTTTAAAGCATTTCCACAGGAAATGTTCATATTTTTCATGACATTCTAAATCATTTAGCAATTACAATGCTACATTAGCTAAAACACAAGTATTCTTTATTGCACATTTCAAAGTAGTAAGTATGCTATAGATTAAAAGGTGATTTTTGTTTAGGGAAGAAATAACATTTCTGAATTGTTTGGCTCAAAACTGCATACTGCCAAGGCAGCTTAGTTCTAACAACAGATCTTTTAAAATAAACTTGGATTTTGAAGCCAATGAAATCCTTTACTGTAATAAATAATGCACAGTCCATTTTTTCTCCAATGAAACATCAGAAGTCATAGTTATGGGCTCCGATTTAAAGCCGGTGAACAGTCCTGACTAGTGCTGCGAGAGGCAGGAGGAGGCTCATCGTTTGAGCCTGGCGGCAGTACGTCTCTTCTGGCAGGTGGTGGTCGGTAATCCTGGGGAACATGGGTTGGGGGTGGTAATCGTGTACTAGGAATAAAGTACTCTCTTGGGCCAAGAGGACCTAAAGGCCTAAATGGTGTGTGTCCTGGTAAAAGTTCCAGAGGGTGGAGTGGCAGGTCCCATTTTCCTGGTGCAAATTCTC
>NW_022446085.1:0-2551 GCF_009761245.1 Sapajus apella | reverse complement strand
TAGGGCGGAGAGATCTGGGCACTGCAGCATTCATGACAATTCCTCCACATTTCTGTGGCCATTTTGTCTCATATAATTTCTCAGGATGGCTCCTTTAGACTCTGGTGGGACTTTCTCTTTGGAGAAACTTGTAAGGTTATAAGGGAAAAAGGTTAGTAGGACAAATTGCAGCCCCAGCTGCTACTGGGGAGGCAGAGCTCTAGGCTAAACTCTCTGATTCATTCTAGAGCCCTTCACCTTAGTTCTTATAATGGTAGAAGGATGCTAACTTTGTGGGTAGCTCACAATTTCCTTCCTGTGGGGACCAAGTTCATGTTTACTTTTCTTAGGCTATGGCTATGGCAGTTATGTGTTTATGATTAAAATTAGATGATGGAATACTAATGCATGCCAACCACCTTGGTGTGAAGCTGATTGCTCACTTCTCCAATGTGTAATAGCAGCTTTCCTCCTGATGACTAGGCCATGTACCTTTTCCAGGATGGCAATTATCCCTGTTCTGTTTGTTGTTGTTGTTGTTAGCCCTGGACACGAGGTGCACAAAACGTTGAAGGGGCAACTGTATTTTCTATCTGCTGGAGGATTAATTCTCTACACCTGTGGTGCCCAGAATTGTGGAAATGGGAAGCACGCATTCCAGAAGTGGGTTACAGGGGGTGATAGTAACAGGATCCATTGTGGCTTCCATGCCTTAATTCTGAGACCCATATATTTTTTCTTTGGGGGATAGTGTATCAAATAATGGTCATTGATTTAGCATGCACATTGTATACTGGAGGATGGGGTCCCATTGTTAATTTCTAATAACGTTTAGAAATTTTACAAATGTTTCTAAACCTACTAGAAATTAATGTCAATGCCACTCAGAGTTTGTGAACACTGCTACATATCGTCTAATGGAAGAACGCTAGGAAAAACTCCCGGAGCAGAAACATCTTAAACAGAACTTGCCATTGTGTATCACAGACTCTGCTAATGATGCAGCCTCCCAGTACAAACAATACATATGACTTGTCCTCAGCTTTTCAATCTGGGTTTGCTCTAGAGTAGAATTAGAATTTAAAACACCGTGTCAGCAAACTCAGCGAAGTTCAATTGTGAGTAGAATTTCTGCTTCTGAATTCTTATAGTTTAAATGATGGCCTGTGTATTGTAAGCTCCAGAAACCTCTTTGAAAGTGTGTGAGCAAACAAATGTTTCTCTAATAGCTGTTGAAAGAATGCAGTCTCACTAAAGGGAATTAGACTAGGGGATATAGATTCAATTTCATTCACTTTGATTTAAAGTAAAATATGGCAAGACTTTGATACATTTATGAACCCAAACTGACCAGAATCCTCAACTTAATTTTTGCTGTTGTTGCTGCTATACTCATATTTCATGAGAAGGAGACAAAGAGTAGAAACTAGTTCACACTCAAGGTTTAAGTCCCTCCAAAAATCACCTTCCAGGGATGCATGAATCCTGTGCAGATTCAATCCAGTGTTCACATCCCATATTTACAATCCCTATGCAGAGGCAATGATGTTTAAAATAATGACTCAGAAATATTATAAAATGTAAAATGATCAAAGGAAGATTCAGTAATGTTCTGGAGACTGTGCCTATTTAGGAAAGAGAATTTGGCTATGTACTTAGAAAATCACACACACATAACTGAAGAGACTGACAAGTGTTCCAAATTCACTCAGAGTTAATGCAATAATCAATTTTCAAATCATTCTACTCACCCATGGTCTTACTCTGCTTGATTTAACCCATACCTCACTTGGTGGCATCTATGTCCTCAGTAGTTTAGGCAGTTTTTTCTCAAAGCCCCATGTCATCAGCAGTGCAAGGTTAGAGGTGTCCTGGTTCACACATGTGTGTGTCTTTCCACATGTCAGACTTCTATTGAAGAAGAACTCATCCTAATTCTCTCAGCTCTTCAGAGAATTTCTAATCACAAAAGCCATGAGCTACATGGAGTTCCCAACGAGACAGTTCTCCTTAGCACTTCCCATTCACTCCGTAGTCAGAGCCACGGGCAACACAGCCTCAATCCGTTCCACAAGTCAGTCTATATTGCATATCATACATAATAGTATATTTAACCCATATATAAATATTACAGGTTAAATATTCCACAACAAACAAGGTAGCACTTACCATCAAGAGGAGAACGAGGTAGGGGAAAGGGTAAATGAGCAAGTCCCAGTGGGAGCGAAGAAGACAAAAGGATTCCTGGTCTTGTCCATTGGTCTCCCAAGGAGGAGTCTTTGATGTGGAAGAGCCTTTAGAAGGGCATGCTAAGTGCTTATCATGGCTGACAGCAAAACTGGTTAATTAAGGCAGCTGTTTGGAGAGGCTGAAGGTCTGCCTTTATATATATACATATAGTCACAGAGTCCTCTGGTGAGAACCTACAGTGGAAGAGTGTGCTTGTTATGTCCTTACCTGGTTGGATGCAGTCTTCCCATTTTTATTTGTTTGTTAAGCAAAATATCCTTGTTGGCAAAATCCCATATAAAATATAAAATGCAGTATTTTTCTAAGATGGAGTTTAATGAAG
>NW_022446084.1:0-2608 GCF_009761245.1 Sapajus apella | reverse complement strand
TACTAAGGCAACAGTCATGTTCCATGCTTTCTCTTTCACAGTAGGCATCAGAGCATATGGTTTTCTCTCAATGGAACGCTAGCTTCTCATTAACATACCAGTAGCACTGTCAGAACTTACAAACCAGCATAACAGGGAGATGGAAAAACTTATAAATTAGACCCTTTCAGTACTATTGAGAAGGAAATGACTGATGTTCTAAGGTACAATATTTAGCTAATACTGTGCCCTTTTCTGCACCTTCTTTCCACAAAAAGGAAACTTTTTTCTTATAATAAATATAAATGTAAATATTGAAGTGCAAGTAATTTTTACCCTGCTTCTACGAGTGATTGGCACCCTGATTTTGATAACTCTTCTTCAAAATAATATTTCATTGCGTTTTTGCTCACAGTATGTTTCAAACAGCTGTATTTTCACCATTCTGTTTCAATACAGAGAAGCAGTTGAAACACAAAACTAATTTTCTTATCGTCGTAAAAGAGGAAATCCATAAGGTAAACACAAAATGAAGATGTGAAGGAAACCCTTTATTTTCAGAAGGCTAAGGCTGACGCCAATAGCAGAAGTGGAGCCGCCAAGAGGTCATGATTGGTAGTGAAGGGAAGAGAAGATTTGTTTTAATTAATCCCCTTTTCACTGTGTGTGGTTTAAATCATATTTAGCCATCTCATAATAATTACAGTGATTTAAATTTTTCATCCAATTTTTTTCTTTATTTTTTAAGTTCCTTCTCATTCAGAATTCAGCTGTATTTGAGGAAAGAATATATCAATATTATGTCTTAAAAGACCCATTTTAAAAGTTAAACCTCTATGTATGACATAGAAATTATACTCACATATAGATAACAAAACTTTACATTCCAGGAATTCCATAAACTGAAGTAGCTCTTATTATCTATATTTTTAACTTTTTTTTAGCATTAACTTATAGGTGTGGTAAATGATTGAGTGCTACAAAAGTGAAATATGCATTTGTGAAAAAGTTGACCTACGTTTGAGGGTTATTGGAGAGTAACAGCCAGAAAGAAGGCAGATGTATTAATCCTCGGATAGCCAAAAACCTGAGATAACAAAGTGAATTGATGGTTCTTTCCAAATACTTTAGTGTCTACTTTAGTTCACTGAATGGAAAATTTTACATCTGAGAGTCTAGTCATTCATAATCCTATGCTCTTTGTATAAATATGTTTGTAGATGTATCTTTCAGAGCTGTAGATCGTGATGAATGACAAGAATTACTTGTAAAACGATGTCAGAAATATAGTAATAATACAAATATTATTTGACTCAAGCATAAAAACAAAAACCAATTTTCTAATCATTATCCTGAATAAGTAATCCATTAATATATGTAACATTCTAAAAACATTTTTTCTCCTTGAGGGAGTTCAAAATTTAGCTGAATTTTGAGGCTTACCCAATGTTAGTATATTTGTGACTTAGCTCATTGTTTTGTGAATACCTGAAGATACAGAACCAGGAATCAATAATGTATAGAAACTTACCCAGGTAACATTCCCAGAGGTATCATCAGCCTTATCATCTAGGAATTGAACCCCAGTGTTTAAAATTTTAGAACTTATTTGTTTTCCTTTCACAAAGACAAAATTATTAATTATGCTAACAGAAAGTCCTTTCTCTTTTCCTTCCACCATAAAATGTCACAGCATGTTTATGTCATAAATCAATCCCTTTTTCCCCTTGCCTCAAAATTTGCCATTATCTGTAAGACCCCCTTGGAAACTAATTTAATAACTATTATTGATTCAGGTCCAATGYRAACTACTCATTTAAGGGTGTTTCTATACTTTCTGAGTAGCAAACAGCCAGATAACTATGGCCCATGCTGCAGATTTAATTTGAGTATTGACATATCCAGAATTGGTAAGCATTTTCTTTTTTTTTCTTTTCTTACCAGACTCCAAGAGAGCCACAGGGAATAACTGGCTGCTTGGTGTATCCCTTTCCTCCATATTTGTAATTTCTCTATAACCCTAACAAAGGTGTGTAAAAAGTCACTGCCTCTCAGTGTGTGTTTCAACACTGCCGAATCAGGAACATCTCTGCATACAGGTGTTAAAAGAAGCTTCCACCTCATGCCCAGCATTAAAACTTAAACCGATTGTGGTTATTCAGGTGAAGACAGTATCAGTATAAAGTGCCACCGATCTGGTCACTATCTCTGGGAGGCTGCCAGAGCTTCTGCATTGGCTTCAGGGTGTAGTCTGTGAAGGAAACCAATTAAGATCACAAGATAGTGGCTGGTAATAATAAACTTCTAATGATGTTCCTGACTGAAAAGAGGTAATTAAAATGTGTATATGGATGACCCCAGCTTCTGTCGGTTCAGCGTATCTGTTATGCTGACAATGTCCATGTTTTGTTTAGGAAGAGAAGTTAGTGTTGTCTAAAAGCAATGAAATAAGCAATTTAATAACATAGAAAGAATTACTTTGTAAAAACACACTAGTTTCCATTTTGTGGCATCCCTGATAGGATTCAACTGACTGCTGTCTCTTGACTGGTTGGTATTTTTTTGTTGTTTTGGTCCCTGGCTGTAACTTCTACTTCCTCCATCTCCATCTTCCCTGCCCCCCAACTCT
>NW_022446083.1:530-2551 GCF_009761245.1 Sapajus apella | reverse complement strand
ACCAGATCTCACCGACGTCCCCCTGCAGAACCCAGAGGAGGTACTGTATACAGATGGCAGCAGTTTCATGGTCGACGGAGTCAGGTACGCCGGGGCAGCTGTGGTCACTCTAGAGCGGGTTATCTGGGCCCAGGCTCTTCCACATGGAACCTCAGCCCAAAAGGCTGAACTTATAGCTTTAATAAAGGCCTTGGACTGGGCGAAGGGAAAAATTGTTAACATCTACACGGATAGCTGGTATGCTTTTGCTACGGCCCATGTGCATGGTGCCATTTATAAAGAAAGAGTGTTGCTTACCTCAAAGGAAAAAATCATCAAAAACAGAGAGAAAATCCTAGCTCTACTAGAAGCTATATGGAAGCCTAAGGCAGTGGCATTAATACACTGCAAAGGACACCAGAAGGGAGATTCACCAGAAGCGAGGGGAAATAGGGCAGCTGGCCTACAGGCCAGACAGGCAGCCTTGGGGCCAGTAAAATCTCTGACTCTTCTTGTGACTCTGCCGGCCCCAACCCTGCCTCCTACCCCAACGTATTTGCCTGAGGAAGAAAACTTTGCCAAAGAACAGGGAGGACAGCAAGATTTCACAAGATGGTGGACTCTACCGGACACAAGGATTGTGCTCCCCGAGGCTCTAGGACAGGCTTTAGTTAAGGACACACACCAGGCCACTCACTTAGGACAAACAAAACTCACCGAGCTGCTGAGGGCCAGATATTACATTCTACACTTATATAAGATTGTTAGAAAAAACTACTACTCGTTGTGAAGTATGTGCCAGGGTAAATCCAGGAGGCAGTAGGCCTAGTCAGGCAGGGATAAGACTCAGGGGTACTAGCCCAGGGGAACACTGGGAGGTAGATTTTACTGCAATAAAGCCCCCAGCGTGCGGCTATAAGTACCTCCTTGTGTTTGTAGACACTTTCTCTGGATGGGTCGAGGCTTTTCCTAGTAGGTCAGAAACCGCACTGGTAGTAGCGAAAAATTGTTACAGGACCTGGTTCCTCGGTTCGGCTTGCCCCTGACACTGGGATCAGATAATGGCCCTGCATTTACAGCTCAGGTTTCACAGGGCCTGGCAAAGGCCCTGGGCATATCCTGGAAACTGCACTGTGCCTATTGCCCCCAGAGTTCAGGGCAGGTTGAAAGGATGAACCGGACCATAAAGGAAACTTTGACAAAATTCATTCTGGAGACCGGTGAAAACTGGGTCAGCCTGCTTCCTTTTGTTCTCCTCCTTACCCCATGTACTCCCTATAAAAAAGCTTTACTCCTTTTGAAATTATGTTTGGAAGTCCCCCTCCCTTACTCCCCAGACTTGCGAACGCCATACATGCTGGAGTCCATAACCATACACTCCTTAAGTCCTTGCAGGCACTCCAGTCTGTTCAGTCCCAGGTGCACTCGCTCATTGGGGGAACTCGACCTACCCCAGTGGATTTCACTGACCAGCCGGTACCCCCTTCCAGCCAGGGGACGAAGTCCTGGTGAAGAGAGTCACTACCTCTGGCCTAACTCCTCGCTGGGAAGGACCCTACACTGTAATCCTGGTCACCCCCACGGCAATCAAGGTGGACGGACCGACTGCCTGGATTCACCACTCACACGTCAAGACTGACCGCCCAGATGCAGGATGGGAAGAGGTCTGACCGCCCAGATGCAGGATGGGAAGCGGTTCCATCCTCAACGGACCTCCTAAAGCTAAGACTATTGCGCCGTTCTCGGTCATCATCCTAATCTCCCTGATTCCTGCAACCACCCTCCGAAAGGGACCCTCCTTGGCACCCACCTACTATCGATGGGTCATCACCGAGGGCTCCACTGGAGCATATGTTAGTTCCTTAACCGGAAAGGGACCCACCCAAGTCAACCTAACCCTGGAGTACACTCCGGAGACCCCCATTACCTTCTCCCTGGACCTCTGTGCCCTCCTGGGCCCCCACTTAAATTTCAGGACAAGTGGAGGTATAGCTGGGTGTGGCAGTTTAGGGGCAGAGCGACAACTCCAGACCATGGGGTTA
>NW_022446083.1:0-430 GCF_009761245.1 Sapajus apella | reverse complement strand
AAAAAAATGGAACTGTGCAGACTTAAATGAATTCTTTTGCCCCTATTGGGGTTGTGAAACTATCTCCACTATAACAGGATATACTGCAAACAGAAACTCTTTCATTTTTCTCACCCGAGACCCTCCCGTAAACCCCTGGCTAACATTCCTGCTCACTGGATTAGCAGGACCCTTGGTGCTAATGTTCCTAGGGTTAACATTTGGACCATGCCTTTTAAACATGCTCCTCAAATTTATCCAGGAAGAAATAGATTCGGTCAAATTAATGGTTCTGAGATCCAAATATGGGCCCTTGTGTCAAAAAGAGGAAACCTATTAAAGATTTAATACATGTTAAAAGAACAGGGAGGAATGTGATATTGTGCTGGCCTAGAGCCAGAACCGGAGCAAAACTATTTTATAAAATGCAAAACTGTTTTTAGATAAGTTG
>NW_022446082.1:0-2552 GCF_009761245.1 Sapajus apella | reverse complement strand
AGTAGCTGGGATTACAGGCGCATGCCACCACCCCCTGGCTAATTTATTGTATTTTTAGTAGAGATGGGGTTTCATCATGTTGGCCAGGCTGCTCTTGAGCTCCCAACCTCAGGTGATCCACCCACCTCAGCCTCCCAAAGTGCTAGAATTACAGATTTGAATCACCGCGCCTGGCCTGATTTTTAAATTATTTGTAGAGACAGGGTTTCCCTTAGTGGCCCACGGTGGTTTTGAACTCCTGGGCTCAAGTGATCCTCCTGCCTTGGCCTCCCAAAGTGTTGGATTACAGGCATGAGCCACTGTGCCTGGCTTATATCTAACTTCTAAAGCCTTTAAAGCTTTGTGCATTTTCTGATGAGTCATGGTGAAACCTGGTCTCCACTAAAAATACAAAATTTAGCTGGGCATTGTGGCAAGGGCCTGTAATCCCAGCTACCTGGGAGGCTGAGACAGGAGAATCGCTTGAACCCAGGAGGCAGAGGTTGCAGTGAGCTGAGATAGTACCATTGAACTCCAGCCTGGGCAACAAGAGCAAGACTCCATCTCAAAAAAAAAAAAAAAAGTTTTAAGTGAGTCTGAGTGTCGGTCCTTTGTGAATAATGGATTCTGCCTCAGAGCTATTTGAATTTTCTATTTATAGAGAATGTGTCTGGTAGGATCTCTCCTAATCTGCTCAGCACTGGTATGAGACATTTCATTCTGAAGTTGCCATCTTTAATTCTGAGAGATTCCAGCTTCTGATTTCTGTAAAGTGTCCTTCCCACCCCTTCCTTTTCCCTTTCCCTGAGCTCCTGGTGCACTGACCTGGACACATCGGCATCTCTTGTGTTGTACATTTCCCATCTCATTACTTTTCACCTCTCCCAGGAGAGTTCCACAGTCTCTCCTCCCACCTCTCTGCGGTTTCCCTACTGCCAGTTACCCCATCTCCTGAGTTCCTGATAGTAACTTCTCTATTTTTCACACCTGTTATTTCCACTCGGTTCTTCTGTAAAACTGAGTGTTCCTTAGTTTCCAATAGTCTCTGATGTCTTATGTTTATTTTAAATCTATGAATTTTATTTTAAATAATTGAGTTGGTATATTTGGGGCCTGTCAACTCACTTTTTCCTGGGCAGCCACAGGAGGAGCAGGCTGGGAGGGGCTGCTGTGGCTGTTCACTTGTCAGGACATCAGGGGCAGCTACTCCTTCCCCACTTATTTCTTCCATCCTCCTCTTACCCATCTCTCCATTAACACTGACTATAACTTAGACATTTAGGTTAAATAAGACCAAGGGCCTTCAAAGCCTTTAGTAGGTAAATTATGGTTGTAGGTGGTGAGCTCAATGTCCAGGGCCAGCTTGGCGTTCATCGGCTCCTGGTGCTCATGCAGCTGCCACGCCATGTCCTGCTTGGCATGCTGCAAGGTGGCCTCCAGCTCGGACAGCTTGGCATTGGCATCCTTAATGGCCAGCTCCCCGCGCTGCTCAGCATCCACGATAGTGGCTTTGGGGAAGCCCTCTGGCCTTTAAGACCCTCAATCTCAGCCTGGAGCTGCTGATGTCCTGGTTCATCTCGGAGATCTCAGTCTTTGCACATGGAGGGTCATCCCGTGCTTCCCAGCCAGTATCTGCAGCTCCTCATACTTGATCTGGTGCAGGCTCTTGGCCTCCGCCTGGCTGAGGTTGGTGATGTCCTCGTGCCACCTTGACCTCAGCGATGATGCTGTCCGTGTCCAGAGAGCACCTGTTGTCCATGGACAGTACCAAAGATGTACTTGAGATCGGGACTGCAGCTCCCGGGTCCCCTCGTCACACAGCTGCCTGAGGAAATCAGTATCGTCAGGCAGCCCTTCCAGGAGACTCCAGCTCCACCTTGTTTATGGAACCTCCATCTGCATCCTTCTTGATGAAAGCAAATTCATTTGCTTATTGACCTCATCCTCCTACTTGTTCTTAAGCTCCCCACCAGCGCCTGCCTGTTGCCAAGCCCCGCCTCCAGCCTCAGTGTCCCCTGGCCCAGAGTCTCCAGCTGCCACGAAAGTTGCTGCGGTAGCTTTCTAACATGTTGTCTGCATTGCTCTGAACCGTCTTCTGCTGCGGCGGGAGGCTCCACTTGGTCTCCAGCGCCTTGTTCCGCTGCTCCAGGAACTGCACCTTATGGATGAAGGAGGCAAACTTGTTGTTGAGGGTCTTGATCTGCTCCTTCTCCTGGGTGCGCACAGCCTGGATGCTGGGGTCCACCTCCAGGTTAAGGGGCCTTGGCAGGCTCTGGTTAACTGTGATGGCTGTGATGCCACCCATGCCCATGCCACTGGCCCCACCATAGCCTCCACCTAGGCCACCCTGGAAGCTGCTGCTGCCCACTAGGGAGAAGCTGGAGGAGGTGCTGCAGGTACCAGGCCCACTTGTGTATGAGCGGCTGCTAAAGGCCCGGGGGCCAGAAGGGGACACCCTTTGAACTTCTGGGTCACCCTGATGGACATGGTGGAGGCAAGAGTGGAGGCAGGGGGGCTGATCCAGGCGGAGGTTCGAGAAGCAGGGAAGAAGCTGCTTCTTGGTGTGAACAATT
>NW_022446081.1:0-2552 GCF_009761245.1 Sapajus apella | reverse complement strand
TTTTTTTTTTTTTTTTTTTTTTTTTTTTGAGATGGAGTCTCATTCTGTCACCCAGGCTGGAGTGCAGGGATGCGATCTTGTCTCACCGCAACCTCCGCCTCCTGGGTTCAAGCTATTGTCCTGCCTCAGCCTCCCGAGTAGCTGGGACTACAGGTGCATGCCACCACTCCCAGCTAATTGTATTTTTAGTAGAGATGGGGTTTCACCATATTGCCCAGGCTGGTCTCGAACTTTCGACCTCATGATCCGCCCACCTCAGCCTCCCAAAATGCAGGGATTACAGGCATGAGCCACCGTGCCCGGCTAGTTTTTTGTTTTGTTTTTTTTTTTTTAGACGGAGTCTCACTCTGTCCCCCAGGGGTGCAGTGGTGTGATCTCAGTTCACTGCAACTTCTACCTCCTGGGATCAGGCGTTTCTCCTGTCTCAGACTCCTGAGAAGTAGGATTAGAGGTGTGTGCCATCACCCCTGGCTAATTTTTGTATTTTTAGTAGAGATGGGGTTTCACCATGTTGGCCAGGCTGGTCTCAAACTCCTGACCTCAAGTGATCCACCCACATCAGCCTCCCAAAGTGCTGGGATTATAGGCATGAACGAGTATCTTTTCCTTTCCTTAATGGTTTGTACCTTTGTTGATGCTTAGAGACACCTCCTCCATCCCAAGATGATATAAATAATTACCTGGGTTTTCTGCTTATGCCAGTATCTCTTTTGTTTTGTTTTTGAGAGAGAGTCTTGCTCTGTCACCCAGGTGGAATGCAGTGGTGCGATTTCAGCTCAATGCAACCTCTGCCTCCTGGGTTTAAATGATTCCCATGCCTCAGCCTGGGGAGTAGCTGAGATTGCAGGCGTGTACCACCATACGCAGCTAACTTTTATATTTTTAGTAGAGATGGTTTTTGGCCATGTTGTCCAGGCTGGTCTTGAACTCTTGGCCTCAAGTGATCCCCCTGCCTCTACCTCCCAAAGTGTTGGAATTACAGGCATGAGCCACTGCACCCGGGCTTGTTTTGGTTTTGGACAAGATCTCATCGCTGCCCAGGCTGGAGTGCAGTGCTGATCAGATCACATCAGATCATATCTCTCTGTGACCTCAAACTCCTAGGCTCAAGTAATCTTCCCACCTCAACTTGCAGAGTAGCTGGGACTCCAGGTGTGCACCACAATGCCCTGTTAATTTTTTTTTTTTTTTAGATAGAGACGAGATGTGGCTCTGTTGTCCAGGCTCCCCTCCAACTCCTGGCCTCCCAAAGTGCTGGGATTACAAGTTTGAGCCACCATGCCTGGCTTATCACCCTTCTTTTTTTTTTTTTTTTTTTTTGAGATGATCTCACTCTGTCACCCAGGCTGGAGTGCCATGGCACAATAATCACGGTTTACGGCCAGGTGCGGTGGCTCACGCCTCTAATCCCAGCACTTTGGGAGGTCAAGGCAGGTGGATCACGAGGTCAGGAGTTCGAGACAAGCGTGGCCTACATGGTGAACCCTTGTCTCTATAAAAATAAAATAAAATAAATAATACAAATAAATAAATAAAAAATAAAAATAAAATAATCATGGCTTACTGCAACCTCAACCTCCTAAGGCTCAGGTTATCCTCCTACCTCAGCCTCTGTAGTAGCTGGGACTAGAGGCGCATGCCATCACTCACACTTAATTTTTGTACTTTTTGTAGCAACAGGATTTCACCAGGTGGCCCAGACTGGTCTTCAACTTCTGGACTCAAGTGATCCACTCACCTCAGCCTCCCAAAGTGCTGGCTGGGATTATAGGCATGAGTCACCATGCCAGGCCTTATCTTCATTTTTTTTTTTTTTTTTTGAGTTGGAGTCTTGCTCTGTCGCCCAGGTTGGAGTGCAGTGGTACAATCTCGGCTCACTACAACCTCTGCCTCCTGGGTTCAAGCAATTCTCCTGCCTCAGCCTCTGGAGTTACTGGGATTACAGGCACCCACCACACTCAGCTAATTTTTGTGGTTTTGGTAGAGAAGGAGTTTCACCATGTTGGTCAGGCTGGTCTCAAACTCCTGACCTCAAGTGATCTGTCCACCTCGGCCTCCCAAAGTGCTGGGATTACAGGCGTATGGGCCACCGGCCTTATCTTCATTTTGAACATTCCAGATTATAACCAACCTGAATTAATTTTGTAGTATGATGTGTGGATATTTTTTGGTCTTTTTTTTTTTTTTTTTTGAGACAGGGTCTCACTCTATCACCAAGGTTGTAGTGCAGTGGCGCGATCTTGGCTCACTGCAATCTCCACCTCCTGGGTTCAAGCAATTCTCATGCCTCAGCCTCCCAATTAGATGGAATTACAGGTGCCCATCACCATGCCCACGCCCAGCTAACTTTTGTATTTTTAGTCGAGACGGGTTTTTGCCATGTTGCCCAGACTGGTCTCAAACTCCTAATCTCAAGTGATCTGCCCACCATGGGCTCCCAAAGATATTTGTCAATTCTATTTGTCAAAAATATTTGTCATCACTGGGCACGGTGGCTCACACCTGTAATCCCAGCACTTTGGGAGGCCGAGGCAGGTGGATCACCTGAGGTC
>NW_022446080.1:0-2552 GCF_009761245.1 Sapajus apella | reverse complement strand
TCAGCCCAAAATCTCCTGAAACTGATAAGCAACTTCAGCAGTCTCAGGATACAAAATCAATGTGCAAAAATCACATGCATTCCTATACACCAATAACAGACTTAAAGAGAGCCAAATCAAGAATGAACTGCCATTCACAATTGCCACAAAGAGAATGAAATACCTAAGAATACAACTAACAAGGAATGTAAAGGACTTTTTCAAGGAGAACTACAAGCCACTGCTCAGCGAAATAAGAGAGGACACAAACAGATGGAGAAACATTCCATGTTCATGGTTAGGAAGAATCAATATCGTGAAAATGGCCATACTGCCCAAAGTAATTTACAGATTCAATGCTATCACCATCAAGCTACTAACGACCTTCTTCACAGAACTGGAAAAAAACACCTGAAAGTTCATATGGAACCAAAAGAGAGCCTGCATAGCCAAGTCAATTCTAAGCAAAAAGAACAAAGCTGGAGGCATCACACTACCAGACTTCAAACTATACTACAAGTCTACAGTAATCAAAACAGCATGGTACTGGTACCAAAACAGAGATATAAACCAATGGAACAGAACAGAGGTTTCGGAGGCAATGCAACATATCTACTACCATCTGATCTTCGACAAAAACAAGCAATGGGGAAATGATTCCCTGTTTAATAAATGGTGTTGGGAAAACTGGCTAGCCATGTGCAGAAAGCAGAAACTGGGCCCCTTCCTGACACCTTACACTAAAATTAACTCCAGATGGATTAAAGGCTTAAACATCAGACCTAACACCATAAAAACCCTAGAAGAAAATCTAGGCAAAACCATTCAGGACATAGGTGTAGGCAACGACTTCATGACCAAAACACCAAAAGCATTGACAACAAAAGCCAAAATAGACAAATGGGACCTAATCAAACTCCACAGCTTCTGCACAGCAAAAGAAACAGTCATTAGAGTGAATCGGCAACCAACAGAATGGGAAAAAATTTTTGCAGTTTACCCATCTGACAAAGGGCTGATATCCAGAATTTACAAAGAACTAAAACAGATTTACAAGAAAAAAACTAACAAGCCCATTCAAAAGTGGGCAAAGGATATGAACAGATACTTTACAAAAGAAGACTTACATGAGGCTAACAAACATATGAAAAAATGCTCATCATCACTGGTCATCAGAGAAATACAAATCAAAACAACATTGAGATACCATCTCATGCCAGTTAGAATGGCAATCATTAAAAAATCTGGATACAACAGATGCTGGAGAGGATGTGGAGAAATAGGAACACTTTTACACTGTTGGTGGGAGTGTAAATTAGTTCAACCATTGTGGAAGACAGTGTGGCGATTCCTCAAGGACCTAGAAATAGAAATTCCATTTGACCCAGCAATCCCATTACTGGGTATATATCCAAAGGATTATAAATCATTCTACTATAAGAACACGTGCACACGAATGTTCATTGCAGCATTGTTTACGATAGCAAAGACCTGGAACCAACCCAAATGCCCATTGATGATAGACTGGACAGGGAAAATGTGGCACATATACACCATGGAATATTATGCAGCCATCAAAAATGATGAGTTTGTGTCCTTTGTAGGGACATGGATGAACCTGGAAATCATCATTCTCAGCGAACTGACAGAAGAGCAGAAGATCAAGCACCGCATGTTCTCACTCATAGGCGGGTGTTGAACAATGAGAACACATGGACACAGGGAGGGGAGCACTACACACTGGGGTCAGTTGAGGGGAAATAGGGGAGGGACGGTGGGGGGTGGGGAGCTGGGGAGAGATAGCAAGGGGAGAGATGCCAGATGTAGGTGATGTGGAGGAAGGCAGCAAATCACACTGCCACGTGTGTACCTATGCAACAATCTTGCATGTTCTTTACATGTACCCCAAAACCTAAAATGCAATAGAACAAATAGGAAAAAAAAAATAAATAAATACATATTTAAAAAATAAAAATAAAGACAACAACAACAAAAAGAAAACAAATAATTGATAAATGGTTTTGTTTTGGCTCTGCAAGCGTATTTCAGTAGCTTATTAATCAGATACAAAAGGAGAAATGTAATATTACCAAAATCTATATTGAAAATACCAGAACTAGAGTTTGAAAGCTATATTTTCAGTAGCTTTGAGAAATAAAATATTGATAGAGAGGAAGTGAATTCAGAGATGATTCAATGTTTTATGTTTCATTTAAAAATAGCATTAAAAAGGTTTTATTGCCTTTTGATCTTTCCTTAAGCAATATTGCATTTTTTTTAGTAACTTATTTAGTTCTTCTACATGTATTCCATTACAGTATTTTCTTATTCAAAAACTAAATACCTCCTTTATCATGTAGCAGCCTTGTCCTAGAACATGGCAACAATATACTCTGAATGTCTGAAATCCTTGATAAGAAACGTAGCTAAACAGTTAGAATTGAATTGACTCTTGTTGAAATTAGATCTGTAATAACAATATCAAGCAGAATTAAGTATTTACGGTAAGTCAATAAGTGGTGACATCTACTACAAGGTCTGTAGTTTAAAATTGTCATTTTCTTCAGGTAAAA
>NW_022446079.1:0-2443 GCF_009761245.1 Sapajus apella | reverse complement strand
TGAAGGGCTCTAGAATGAATCAGAGAGTTTAGCCTAGAGCTTTGCCTCCCCAGTAGCAGCTGGGGCTGCAATTTGTCCTACTAACCTTTTTCCCTTATAACCTTACAAGTTTCTCCAAAGAGAAAGTCCCATCAGAGTCCTAAAGGAGCCACCCTGAGAAATTATATGAGACAAAACGGCCACAGAAATATGGAGGAATTGTCATGAATGCTGCAGTGCCCAGATCTCTCTGCCCTATTCCCTTCAAGACTCAAGGACATATACCCCGAGCTGGGTATGACCTCGCTGAAAGAGATTACCTCTTCTCCAGTGAATCCCTACCCAAGTACTGGGGATAAACCACCAGCTCCTCTCCCCAAAGAGGAGCAACTCTGCAGGGCTACCCAAGCTTCAGGGCTCCCTTTGGAGTCAGCTGCATCCCTGTGGTGATGCATCACAGCCCCAATTCTTCCTCTGCCCAACCCTAATTCATTCCTTTCCCCACACCCCAAGTGCTGAGCCCAAGTCCACTCCCTAAGAAACGTCCTTCACACTCATTTCCATCTGAGTCTGTTCTCTGCGGTAGTCAATCGACAACAAATTTTAAGTATCCCTGGCATACTAACAGCAAAAAGTTAATATTGCTATTTTACTTGCACCATAATTTTTTATAGTTTTGCAGTATTTTTTCTCTTAGTGTCATCTAAGAGCAAAGAAAATTCTTCAATCAAATGTGTTAATACCCTAACAAGAGCTGTACTATACAAAATTATTTTTAAATATATAAGACATCAGGCCGGGCGCGGTGGCTCACACCTGTAATCCCAGCACTTTGGGAGGCCGAGGCGGGTGGATCACGAGGTCAAGAGACCGAGACCATCCTGGTCAACATGGTGAAACCCCGTCTCTACTGAAAATACAAAAAATTAGCTGGGCATGGTGGCGCGCGCCTGTAATCCCAGCTACTCGGGAGGCTGAGGCAGGAGAATTGCCTGAACCCAGGAGGCGGAGGTTGCGGTGAGCCGAGATCGCGCCATTGCACTCCAGCCCGGGTAACAAGAGCGAAACTCTGTCTAAAAAAAAGAAAAAAAAGACATCTTTGATTCCTCCAATATAAATACATGTTTATCATGGCCAAACAATGTTAAGACAAACAGAAAAAAAGAAAATTTGATTATGGAATAAAATATTTGGGTATCTGAAGCATCGAAATGGCTAAAATGCTAATTGTACTTAATTGGCATGTAACCTGAGACTGATCCAATATATCAGAAATCAAGTGACTTCTACACTCTGATCAGATTGTAATACCATTTATTAGTCTTTCTTCCATGTTTTCTTCTCCCTTTCTTTGCTCATCTCTTCATCTCTGGAATCTGTTTTTAAGCCTGAAATCCCAGTAGCTGTACTTTCCTACCCAGTGTTATTTGTGTCTGAAACCTGTCTACCAACCTGGATGTGCCTGCCTCTTTATTAGCTATCTGCTGACTCGAGGCAGCTGCTGCCTTGTCCTGAAGTATCTAGCAGTGTCCAGTATCTGCCTTGGACTCCTTGGCCTGGGTAAATTTTATTGCTTCTTAATGGAGAATGCAATGGAGTCACAGCTTACTCCTGGGTTAGGTTCTAACATTAGTCTATTAGGTGAAGAAAAAAGTAGAGATCACTGATAATACTCTTGCAAACCTTATCAGATAAGAAAAAAGGAAATGTATCTCAAAAATGCCTCATTGCTGTTTTTTTTTTTTTTTTTCCAGCATTTGAATCAATCACTATGAAATGTTTGGTTTTCATTTAGGGTAATACATTATTCAAATCAGTGCTGTGTTTAAATACAAAAGTTCCACTTAGCTTAGCAAGATGCTGACACTTTAAAAGGCATGAGGGAAAGGCCGTTCCTGTTCATTGAAGGAACTCACTGGAAGATTCCCCTGCATGATTTAAAGGATTACTTTTCCTTGATCTTTTATTTTTGTTGGTTATTATACATAATTCTTTGTAATTTATTTGCCAATAATATTTGTATATTTTTATGGCATACATGTGATACCTTGATACATTCATGGAATGTATAATGATCAAATCAGGTTATTGATCAGGTATTTAGGATATTCATCACCTCAAATATTTATCATTTATTTTTGTCGGGAACATTTCAAATCTTCTAGCTATTTTGAAGTACATATTGTTAATTATAGTCAGCCCAGTGTGCTATCGAACACAGGTATTTCTTTCTTCTAACTAATGTTTGCGACCATTGACTAACCTCTCTTTATCCTCTCCAACACACATAAACCCATCCCAGCTTCCAGTAACCATCATTCTACACTCTACCTTCATGAGGTCAGCATTTTTTGGCTCCAACATATGAGCGAGCACATGTGTTACTTGTCAGGGTCTGCCTTATTTCTCTTACTTTAATGGCCTCCAGTTTCATCCATGTTGCTGCAAATGAAAAGATTTTTAT
>NW_022446078.1:0-2553 GCF_009761245.1 Sapajus apella | reverse complement strand
TGGTCAACATGGCAAAACCCCATCTCTACTAAAAATACAAAAATTACCCAAGTGTGGTGGCAGACACCTGTAATCCCAGCTACTTGGGAGGCTGAGGTGGGAGAAACGCTTGAACCAGGGAAGTGGAGGTTGCAGTGAGCCAAGATTGCACTACTGTACTCCAGCCTGGGCAACACAGGGAGACTCCCTCCCGAAAAAAATTAAAAAATAAAAAGATAAATGCTGAGGTAAGGTTGCTGGATGAAATTAACATGAAAACTATATTTATATATGTGAGCAACAAAGTAAAATGAAATCTTAAAAGGATATTATTCTATAATAGCATCAAAACCAGATACTCTCCCCAAAGCCACCAAAAGGAGACACAAGAGAATACACTGAAAACTACAAACATTGCTAAGAGAACTAAGGAAAACCTATAGGTAATAATTGGAAGCCTATTCCTGTGCATCGTCTAGAGATGTTGTAAAGATAACAGTTATTCCCAAGTTGTTATCCTCAATGCAATCCCAATAAAAATGCCAGGACTTCTGTGGCAAATGACTAGTTGGTTCTATAGCCCAGAAATAGATGATGTGTGCACAAATTAACAGTCAATTATGACCAACATAGCACTGCAGAGTGGTAAAGAAAGGATGGTTTTTTTTCTAACAGTGGTATTGGATTAATTGAACATTTACATGTTAAAAAGGAATCTTGGCTGGGCGCGGTGGCTCAAGCCTGTAATCCCAGCACTTTGGGAGGCCGAGGCGGGTGGATCACGAGGTCAAGAGATCGAGACCATCCTGGTCAACATGGTGAAACCCCGTCTCTACTAAAAATACAAAAAATTAGCTGGGCATGGTGGTGCGTGCCTGTAATCCCAGCTACTCAGGAGGCTGAGGCAGGAGAATTGCCTGAATCCAGGAGGCGGAGGTTGCGGTGAGCCGAGATCGCGCCATTGCACTCCAGCCTGGGTAACATGAGTGAAACTCTGTCTCAAAAAAAAAAAAGGAATCTTGTCCCCTATTTCATACTATGCATAGAAACCAATTCCAGGTGGATTGTGGAAAAGTGAAACAATAAACCTTATAGAAAAATTAAATCATAGAATATCTTTATGACTTTGGGGCCAGCAAAGACTTTTTTTTTTTTTTGAGACAGGATCTCACTCTGTTGTCCAGGCTGCAGTGCAGTGGTGTGAACATGGCTCACTGCATCCTCTGCTTCCTGGGCTCAGGTGATCCTCCTTGCAGCCTCCCAGAGTAGCTGGGACTACAGGCTCATGCCACCATGCCCAGTTAATTTTTAAATTTTTGGTAGAGATGAGGTCTTACTGTATTGCCCAGCCTGGTCTCAAACTCCTCAGCTCAAGGGATCCTCCCACCTTGGCTTCCTGAAGTCCTGGGATTATGGTGCAAGCCACCATGCCAGCTGGCAAAGACTTCCTAAAAACAGGTTATGAAAGCAATAACCATAAAGAAACGCTGATCAATTGAGCTATATTAAAATCAGTAACTTGTAATTAGGAAAAGACACCACAGAGTGGAAAAAGATATTTGCAATGCATATCTGACTGGAACCAGTGTTCTGAATATGTAAAGAATGAGACAAGGCCAGGCACGGTGGCTCACGCCTATAATTGTCCTTTGGGAGGCCAAAGTGGGCAGATCACCTGAGGTCAGGAGTTTGAGACCAGCCTGGCCAACATGATGAAACCCCATTTCTACTAATAATACAAAAATTAGCCGGGTGTGGTGGTGAGTGCCTGCAATCCCAGCTATTTAAGGTGGCTGAGGCATGAGAATCACTTGAACCTGGAAAGTGGAGGTTGCAGTGAACCAAGATCATGCCACTGCACTCCAGCCTGGGCGACAAGAGTGAAACTCCATTTCAAAATAAAAATTAAAATAAAACAAAAAATAGATATATAATTCACATAAAATTCACCTTTTTGAAGTGTACAAGTCAGCAGTTTTTAGTATATTCACAAGATTGTGCAACCACCATCACTATGTAATTCCAGAATATTTTCCTTACCCTCCCAAATAAAACCCTATTAGCAGCCACTCCTCATTTCCTCCTCCCCTTACCTTCTAGCAACCCACTAATCTACTTTCTGTCTCCCAGCTACTTGGGAGGCTGAGGCAGGAGAATTGCTTGACTCCGGGAGTCAGAGGTTGCACTGAGCCGAGACTGCACCACTGCACTCCAGCCTGGCAACAGAGTGAGACTCCATCTCAAAAAAAAAAGAAGAAAGGAAGAGCCGTGAGACTATTTCCCAAAGCAGGTGTTGCACCACTTCACATTCCCATTAGCAATGCATGGGGGTTCCAGTTTCTCCACATCCTCACCAACACTTACTATTTCAGTCATCCTAGTGGTTGTGAAGTGGTATCTTACTGTGGTTTTGACTTGCATATCCCCAATGACTAAAGATGTTAAGTATCTTTTCATATGCTTATTTTACATTTGTATATCTCCTATGGAGAAATGCTTCTTCAAATCCCTTGGCCATCTTTAAATTGGGCTGTCTTATTATTGAATTGTCAGTTTTTTTTTTTTTTTTTTTTT
>NW_022446077.1:604-2553 GCF_009761245.1 Sapajus apella | reverse complement strand
TGGATTGTATAGAACATCTGGGGAAAATAGAGGAAGGAGTGAAGGGACATTTACCTTTTAGTCTTGGTAGCTACTTAGTTTGACCATCCCTGTTTCTAATATTTTCTTATAATGCCCCAGGCCTTACCATTTTTCTCACTTCTCTCTTTGCTTCTGTTTTCCTCAATGAGGATAATTCTGTTCTCTTGTCTTAACATGCAAAATATAGCATGGCCAAATCCTGTAAGATGCTCCAGAACAAAAGGGCCTTGCGTTTAGCAGGACCAACTGACCTAAGAAAGCAGTCGTGTAATTTTCCCCCATTTCACTAATCAAAGACAAGATCATTACTGAGAAAACTTGAGAGTGATGTTTCAGGTAGCCGCATGTTTATTTGCTGCTAATGGGCAGAGATCAGGTTTTGTGAGTGCTCAGTGAGTTTCTCCCATGCTACATGTGTGTACAAAGAAGAAAGACATATTTGTCTTCAAGGAGCTTTCAGAAAGAACAGAAGGACTTTTAATAAAACTTAGCTTGCAAAATTGTAGTATTAGTGGAACATACCATCTATTTATTTGTTTTAGGAATTTTTGTGGCTTTGAATGTTGTAACAGAGTGAAATGCAATTATTTTTTCTTGATAGAGATTTAAAAATATGTAACAGCTCGTTTAGCATTTAAAAATAAGACATTTGTGCATATTTGAGATGACTTTCTGTTTCTGTAGCTTTCTTTCCTTCTGTGATGGAAGTCCGTGATTACTCTGTGTACCTGCTGCTGTGACACTCACAGGTCCGCTTCCCGGCTAGGTTGGATCAAAGCGCTGGCCTACAGGTTTTATTTCATTTTTCCGTTTGCTGGGATGAAGTGCAGTTGTTTTGATGTTAGGTTTGATGGATTTGTTTGCCACTGCATTTATTAGCTTCACATCAAAAAACTGACAGCCTGTTAAATGAAACTTTGGCTTAGATTTTCAGCTTGACTGTTTGGAGACATTTGTGAAGATATTTTGTTTTTGTGTTTGAGCAGCCTCAAGCACTATGATTGTCTCGAAGAAAAGAAAAGTTATTTACTGTACTGATTTTCTTGAGTAAAAAAGAATCATTGTCTTGGGACAGTCATATCTAGTCTATACCATCCGAAGCAGAGTATTTATTACAGTGTGTGCAGTGAAAGAGACTTTCTGTGTCAGGATAAATAATATTATCTTATTGGAAGGAAAGGTAATACCTGGTGACATGAAAATGATATCTTTTATTTTGCATTAATTTTAAGTGATATTGTATTAACATGATATGTCAGTAAGTTGAAAAATTGTACTGCAGAGCTGGGAATGTTATCTTACAAACTCCAGGAGTACTACTCCACTGTCTAATTTTAAGACATTTTGATATTTGAATCCTCGAATGTTTGAACAAGTTTGAAAATAGATGATAGAATATTGAAACTGATTTTCCTTTAATCTGGCAGGGGTTTCAACTATTAAATTGTTTAGCATGTAAGTGCCTTGATGTAGGTTCATTCTGTTTTATATTTCAATTCTCTAAAATTAAATTAGATATTTCTTAAATCGGGTAGCATCCTTCCAAAACATCTTTAATGTTGGGCCTTCTTTAAAAAATCAGGAATCATTTTTGTGGTGAGTCTCTAGGGTATATTTTAATATGGTTGTGATCACGAAATGCTAGTATAGTGATATTTCTCTGTTCCTGTGACATGTGAAGGAAAGAAAATATAGACTGCTTTGAATATTGTTCATTTAACAGTTCTTGGCATTTCATTTTAAGTGTCTGACATGGCATATATAATATGAACTTCATGAATATGGGGATTTTATGTTTTGCATTTTTTTTTTTCAATTTACCTCAACTTTTTGCTGTTTCTGATTCCTGGGTTCTGATGGAGTATTGTAACAGAGCTGACAAGTAGCTTTGCTACGCTTTTTTTTTTTTTTTTTTTTTTTTTTTTTTT
>NW_022446077.1:0-504 GCF_009761245.1 Sapajus apella | reverse complement strand
ACAGCAAAATTGAGAGGAATAGACAGGGATTCCCCATATTCCCCTTCTCTCTACATGTGCACAGCCTACTGCATTATCAACATCCTTAACTAGAGAGGTGCATTTGTTGCAAATGAAGAGCCTACATTGATGTATCATTCCCCAAAGTCCATAGCTTTTTTAAATTAAAAAAAATTTTTTTTAATTTTTTTTTAATTTTTAAGGAAACCTAAGCAACCGGACCAAAGTCCACAGTTTACATTAGGGTTCACTCTGGGTGTTGTACACTCAATGGGTTTGAACAAATATACAATGACAGGCATCCAACATTATAGCATCAGACATAGTAGTTTCACTGCCCTATGAATCCTCTTTGCCTTTTCCACAGGGCATGTGCTTGTGTGTGTATGTGTTTAACTTTTTAGCCCATGTAAAACCTCTAACTCTGGGGAGTTAGTGTTCACACCTGGAAGAAGTAGTAAGAAATATGAAGGACATAGTCACATTATGTCCTCTTTTTATACT
>NW_022446076.1:0-2553 GCF_009761245.1 Sapajus apella | reverse complement strand
CAAAAGATACAATCGAGAAAGGGGAAGATAGCCCGCGGAATGGGAGAAAATATTTATAAATCGTATGTCTGATAACTCAGATATCCAGAAGAACTCTTACAACTCAATATTAAAAGACAATCCAATTAAAAATGGGGAAAGAACATGAAGAAACATTTCTCCAAAGATAGTATTTTAATGTCCAATAAGCACATTAAAAAGTGTTCAACATCGTTAATCACTAGGAAAATGCAAATTAATCCATAATGAGATGTCTCTTTCCACCCACTAGAATAACTACAACCAAGCAGACGCGTAACACCAAGTGCTGGAGAGGATGTGGAGGACAGAACCCTCATACACTGCCAGTGGGAATGTAAAATGGTACAGCCACTTTTTTGGAAGATAGTCTGACAGTTTCTCAACATGTTAAAAATAAAATTGCCTTCTCTAGCAGAACTGCAAGGAGCTCAAGACAAAAATCATAATAAAATAAAGTCAAATTGCCTTAAAGTCAGCAACTTTACTTCTAGGTATCACAGCAGGAACAATGAAAATGTTGTTCACACAAAGACTTGTAGGTGAATGTTCATAACAACACCACTCTCAAGAACCAAAAAGTGGAGACAAGCCAAATGACCATCAACTGATGAAGGAATTCAAATGTGGGGAATACAAAGGAATACTATGCAGCAATCAAAAATTGAGTTCCGAGGCCTGCTACCACAGTGATCAACCTCAACAACGCAATGCTTCGTGAAAGAAGCCAGATGCAGAAGAACACACATCGCATGATTTTGTTTATGTGAGAGGTCCAGAACAGCCTAATATAGAGATAGAAAGCAGCTTACTGTTTGACTAGGGCTGGGAATGAGACTGAAAAGTGACTCTGATGGGCACAAGTTTCTTTCTGGGATAATGAAATGCTCCTAAACTAGATTTTGGTGATTGTTACATAATTCTGTAAATATACTAAAAATCATTGAATTGGACCAAGCACAGTGGCTCACACCTGTAATCCCAACACTTTGGGAGGCCACGGCAAGAAGATCACTTGAGCCCAGGAGTTCAAGAACAGCCTGGGAAACATAGAGACTCCATCTCTACAAATAATTTAAACACTTAAACAAGTGTGGTGGCACAAGCCTGTAGTCGCAGGTACTCAGGAAGCTGAGGCAGGAGGATCACCTGATCCCAAGAGGCTGAGGCTGCCGTGAGCGATGATGGCACCACTGGACTCCAGCCTTGGTACCAGAGTGATAACCCTCTCTCTCTCTCTCTCTCTCTCTCTCTCTCTCTCTCTCGCTCTCACACACACACACACACAATCATTGTACACTTAAAATGGGTAAATTTTAGTATGTAAATTACACCTCTATAAAGCTGTTAATTTTTAAATTTTTCTTAATTTTTTTTCTCTTTTGAGACAGAGTTTTGCTGTTTTTGCCTAGGCTGGAGTGCAGTGACCCAATCTCGGCTCACCACAACATCCGTCTCCCAGGTTGAAGCGATTCTCCTGCCTCAGCCTCCCAAGCTCCCACCATGATACCTGGCTAATTTTTTGTATTTTTAGTACAGATGGGGTTTCACCATGTTATCCAGGCTGGTCTGAAAGCCATGACCCCAGGTGATCCACCCGTCTCAGCCTCCCGAAGTGCTGGGATTATGGGCATGAGCCAGGCAGTTTTTTAAGTTTTAAAATTACACTATTTACCCCTAGCACCAAGATTGTAGTCTCAAAATAGTCACAAAATACCATTGCCCAATGAAAGAAAACAAGCCTTCCTGGAGAAAGTGCTGATTCCGGGTCTAGGCCAGAAATGTGTAAGGAGCCTGGAACGTATTGTCATTCTGCATAGCAAAGAACACATCAAAGATCATTAGGATGATTTCAACATGTCTGAAGGGCCAATCCGAAGGGACTCCTTCTAACCAACGATAAGACATTTTGTGCATTAATCAGGATAATAGTTGCAGTGAATTGAGATATATCAGATATGTTTGAATGTCTGCATTCATAATGATCCTTTTGAAAAAATAAAAGTGGGCTGGCACAGTTCCTCATGCCTGTAATTTCAACACTCTTGGAGGCTGAGTTAGGAGGATCACTTCATCCAGGAGTTCAAGACCAGCCTGTGCAACACAGGGGGACTTGGTCTCTACAAAACATTTTTTAAATGACTCATGTATGAGGGCCCATGTCTTTGGTCCCAGCTAGTCAGGAAGCTGAGATGGGAGGGTCACCTGAGCTTAGAAGATTGAGGCTGTAGTGTCATGACTGCTTCTCTGCATACCAGCCTGGGCAACAGAGCTCGACCCTCCCTGCCTACATAAATTAATTAATAGAAGTGGTCACCATTGAAGGATATAAATGAAACCGCCCATCATTTTGAAAAACGATAAACAAGAAATCAAGCCGTGAACTGGCATTTTCTATATAAATTGTACAAGTTAGTAACACAGTTTATAAGAAACAGCATCTCATTTTTATATTTACATTATTCTTTTCTTCATGCAAGGCCCTTCTTAGGGTAGCAGTATCTCTTTCTGGAAGTCTGACGGCTCATAAATGGA
>NW_022446075.1:0-2554 GCF_009761245.1 Sapajus apella | reverse complement strand
TGTGGCACATATACACCATGGAATACTATGCAGCCATCAAAAACGATAAGTCTGTGTCCTTTGTAGGGACATGGATGAACCTGGAAACCATCATTCTCAGCAAACTGACACAAGAACAGAAAAATCAAACACCGCATGTTCTCACTCACAGGCGGGTGTTGAACAATGAGAACACGTGGACATAGGGAGGGGAGCATCACAGGCTGCAGTCTGTTGGGGAGAAATAGAGGAGGGACAGCAGGGGGTGGGGAGTTGGGGAGATATAGCATGGGGAGAAATGCCAGATATAGGTGATGGGGAGGAAGGCAGCAAATCACACTGCCACGTGTGTACCTATGCAACAATCTTGCATGTTCTTCGCATGTCCCCCAAAACCTAAAATGCAATTAAAAAAAAAGAAAGAAAAAAAAAAAGAAAACTTAAGTCTCAACCTAGGACCCCAAGGAACACATCTGAGGACACTGAGCTAATCCAGAGCCTTCATTTACAGAGAAGAAACATGCCACCTAAGCAGTTTAAGTCACTTTTCAAAGTTACAGTGATATCTCAACTAATTTTAACACTACTTTTGTTGAAATTTATACTAGTGACTCTTTAGGGAAACAGAAACTCTACGTTAACTCTCTAGAGTGTTTTCAACAAATTTTATATTTGGAAAATTTTTAAATGAACAAACAAATTTTTCATGCTAAAGTACAGAAAGAGCATGCACTTTTCTACAAATTATGAGAGGTGGTAATTTTTAAAATTAAGAGACCAAGCACAGTGGCTCATGCATGTAATCCCAATACTTTGGAAGGCCAAGTAGGGCAGATAGTTTGAGCCCAAGAGTTCCAAACCAGACTCAGCAAAATGGGGAAACCCCCGTATCTACTAAAAGTATAAAAATTAGCTAGGCGTGGTACACCTGTAGTCCCAGCTACTCAGGAGGCTGAAGTGGGAGGATCACCTGAGCCTGGAAGATGGAGTTTGCAGTGAGCTGAGATTATACCACTGCATTCCAGCCTGGGCAACAGAGCAAGACCCTGTTTCAAAAATAGTAACAACAATAAAATAAAATAAACACCAATTCCTAGACTCACTGTTCAGAAATAAACTTATTTTAATGGAATCTACATACCTTCTTTCCCCGTGTCATATCCAGTGTCAAGTCAAGAAAAACACTTTGCTTTGGATGAGTGAAGTCAAGAACTTGAAATTTCTTAAGTAAGTGAACAGCTTTCTCCACCTCATATATCTGCCTTGGGTATAAGCGTTTTAAATAGACATCATCCTCAGGTTCGCCTTCCATAAAGGGATATGCCTTTATTTTTTCTATTTCAGCTTTTTTCTCATCTGGTGTTTTTTCTGTAGGACCTTTTTTTGTTTTCTTTGCAGACCTTAAAAGAAAATACAGTTCAGTTATATCAATATATATTCTAAGAGACTTTTTTCAAAACAAAGCCAATGCACAAGAGAGAAAAAAACAAAGAATGAATTTTATTTTAATTCAAAAGCATAAACTGCTTTATAGCTTTTCTAATTCAACAAACATGAAGTGAACTTTTCTAATGTCTGAAGTCATAAATAAGTTGAATTATGGTGCTGATGCTGCTCTCCATTATCTTACAGAGGAGCAGAGGAGAGAGACACACTAACAGATCATTTCAATATAATGTGGTATTATGAGAGCATCATCAGAGCCTGACAGAAAAGACATTTAACCCAGCCTAGAAAGCTAGGGAAAACTTACAGGGGAAATGAATCCAAAGTGAATTCTTAATGGATAAGGAAGAGTTAGCACCCCAAAGAAGTGAAACATACGACACAAAAACTAGTGCACAAATGTTATTAGCAACATTATTCATAATAGCCAAAAAGTAGAAACAACCCAAATGTCTATCAACTGATGAATGGATACATAAAATGTGGTATGTTCACACAATGAAATATTAATCAGTAATAAAAGAATGAAATACTGATACATGCTATAACATGCATGAGCCCTAAAAACACTAAGCTAAGTGAAAGAAGCCAGTCACAAAAGACCATATATGATTCCATTTATACCAAATATTAAGAATGGGGAAATCTACAGAGACTGAAAAATCAATCTGGTGGCTGTTCAGTGCTAGAAGAGGAGGTTGGGGGAACAGGGAGTGAATGCTTATGGGCATGGGGTTTTTTGAGAGGGCAATGAAAATGTTCTAAAACTGATTAAGTGATGGCTGAACAATTGTGAGTATGCTAAAAACCAATGAACTGTACACTTTGAGTGAATTGTATGATCTGTAATTATACCTTAATAAAGCTTTTATTTAAAAAATAATAGAGTTTAGCCAGGTAAAGAAAAAACATAATAAAAAGCACTGAGGCATAAAATAAAATAGTATAAGCAGGAAGCTATTATAGGTTCTACGTGATGAGAGCAGGGCTGGCAAACTTTTTCTGTAAAGGACCAGAGAGTAAATGTTTTAGCTTTGTGAGCCATCTGTTGCAATGACTCAACTCTGCCACTGTAGTGCAAATACAGTCAGTAAACAAGATTGGCTTACTCGCTGAAGTTTGCTGACTT
>NW_022446074.1:0-2554 GCF_009761245.1 Sapajus apella | reverse complement strand
GAAACAACACCGTACACTAACAGGCAAATACTTTTAGACAGTGAAAACTATGATGAAGACCATCAAGAGTGTGGTGTGAGTGCACCGGGTCTGAGGAGGCACATTCGGTGAGAGGTCGAGGAAGGCCTCTCTGAGCAGACCCTGGCTGGAGACGGGAAGGATGAGGGTTGTGAGAAGTGTTTGGGCAGGCGGCACAGCAAGTGCAGAGGCCTGGGATGGAGTGAGCTCGGAGCATTCAAGGACCAGCAAGAAGGCCAGAGACGCTGCGGCAAAGTAAGCAGAGGGGGAGATGGAGGCCGGGCCATGGGGCCTCGCAGGCCATGGGACATGGTGTGGGTTTACTGTGAGTGGGTGGAAGCCCCCAGAGCCCCTGCAGGGACTCACCTCAGTCACTCCATGGTTCCCGAGTCTGGGATGCTGATTCTGGGCTATGGGGCAGGTCGGGGTCTCTGCTGTGTCCTGGGGGCAATGGGAGGAATCTCCTCCCAGTATTTATAAACACATCATGAGCAAGACAGCAGGAGCCCTGTCTGAGGTAAGGCACTCCTAACACACCCCGTTTCCAGGAGCTAGAGTCTTGGCCTGGCCCAGGACACCACTGTGCTAATCAAGGAACGTGTGTTCATTTGAGTGGATTGCAGCAGCCAGCGTGGCCCAGCACTGGGGATGAGATCCAGGCTGTGGTTCTGTGAGCTTCTCTCTCTCCATGCAAGTCAACAGCATCACAGAAGCTCTGTTCCCTTCCCAAGCCATCAGGAGACTTCGGGATGCATTCATAAGCAGAGCTGCTGAGCCCTCATGAAGTCATCCCAGGCATCTTGGAGGCCTGAGCAGGTCACATCTCTGCAGGCAGGACCACCAGGCAGGGGCGGGCAGCTTTGCTGTCAGGGGCAAGGCTGTAATTAAACTCGTCATTGCCCTGGCTCCAGCTCCGGGGCCGCCTTCAGGAAAATCAATTATCAGAAATGCAGCTAGTGGGGTGCCCAGACTCCCTGGGACCTGCCTTCATCTGATGATGCCACTCAGCTTTGCACATGAGCTGTGCCCTCCCAGGAGGCTGTGCTTTCATGAGGAGGTGTGTGGCTGACTTAACGAGGCAACCGTGGCACTGAGCCAACCTAATCTCAGCTCCTCAGGGTGAGTTCTCGGAGCTCTGACTGTCCTATTTCCCGTCACAGCCTGGCTGAGCCCCAAGCAATGGGTGCTCTGACACTTAGATCATGATTAGGGCCCCCATTGTGGAGGGGGAGACCCCAATGTACCCCAGCCCACACCCCGCCCTCTCCGTCCTCTTCTCCCCTCACTGGGCTCATTCAAAAATGCTTGGAATTATTCTAGGACAGCTTTGTCCCGTGATCAGGTAAACAGTAGGTGCCTGCAGAGAGAGGTCCTCATGGGGCAGAGCCTGCAGTGCCCCAGGACCCAAGTCCCCTCCTTCCTGGGCACCCTTAGTGCCCATTCCCAGCCTCCCTGGGTCGGGGGTGACAGGTGACCGAGCTCTGCCCAGGGCGCAGCACTTCCAGGCCAACCATGACGCAGGCCCTGCATTTTCTCTTCCTTATCAGCCAGTTGGACAGAGAGGACCCCAGGGGCTCAAAGGATAGGGGAGGGGGAGGCAGGAGTCCAGGCCCTGACTGACTGTGGGGGAAGGGGGATCCTGCGCCCCACTTTAGAACGTCTCGAAGGAACACTGGACCACACAGATTGAAGTCCCTGCAGGGGTGGTGGCTGCTGTTAGGGTCTCTCGCCCACCCTGACCACACAGCGCTGAGCCCAGACTCAGTTCCTCCGCCAGAAGTGGTTGGTCTGAGTGGATCAGCTCCTTGTTCCAGGGGACGTGCTCTGGGGGATTCCGACACGGGGACAAAAGAGAGGAGACCGGCCACCTTGCAGGCGAAGGGCCCAGAAGCTCGTTCTGGCTGGAACGACCCGCGTCCTCTTTCCTCCCGACTTGAGGATCTCACCCCGCCGCGCACAGGAATTAACTTCGTTTGCGGTCACGTGGCTGGATCCTGCCAAACGCTAGTTCTCCTTCCCTTCGAGACAGTTCTTACCTCTCCCTGCCCACCCGCTTCCCTCTGTCCCCTGTGATTTGAAGGAGGCTGATCCAGCCTCCACTCCAGCTCCTGCAGCCCGGGCTGGTCAGCGTCAGCCTTGGCCTTGGACTCAGCGATGGGGTAGAGATGGGCTCACGCCCCTGCCAGGCCAGGAGGCTGAATTCCAGACCTTTGCGGGAACTGGCAGAAGCAAGGAGCTCCCTTTCCACTGAGTTGGGAGGCTGGAGGGGTGTCAGGCTGGGGTGGCTGAGAGCATCGCACAGAGGAACGCAAATCAAAGCTGGAGAAAGCCCGGGAGAGGACAGGAAGTGACTGCTCCTGAGGGCTGGACAGACGCTCCCGCCACACGAAAGGGTGCGTGGGTTTTATTTGTTTTTCCACCTAAGCCAGCTTCAGTTGGGTTTGTCACTTGCCACAGAAAGGACCCTGACAAATGTAGTTTAGCAAGAAAAGCTGGAAGCAGCAAATGCAGAGCAAGACCCAGGAACACGCACCCT